>NW_010311230.1:0-408 GCF_000700745.2 Antrostomus carolinensis | reverse complement strand
AGGTGATTTACCAGCCAGCATGGCTTTACTAGGGGCAGGTCCTGCCTGACCAGCCTAGTGGCTTTCTACAATGGAGTAACTGCATCAGTAGACAAGGGGAGAGCTATGGATGTCATCTATCTGGATTTCTGCAAGGCCTTTGACGCAGTCCCCCACAACATCCTTCTCTATAAGTTGGAGAGGTATGGATTCAGTAGATGGATTGTAGAGTGGATGAGAAATTGGCTGGATGGTCACATCCAGAGGGTAGGGTCAGTTGCTCGATGTCCAGATGGAAGACAGTTACAAGCAGTGTCCCTCAAGGGTCTGTACTGGGACCGGTGCTGTTTAATATCATCTTCATTAATGATATTTACAGCAGGATTGAGTGTACCCTCAGCAACTTCACTGATAATACCAAGCTGGGTG
>NW_010311229.1:0-7370 GCF_000700745.2 Antrostomus carolinensis | reverse complement strand
CCCAAACCATTCTATGACTCTATGATTCTATCATTCGTCACTGCTCTCTACTTGGACATCGAGCTGTTGACCACAACTCTTTGAGTGTGATCATCCAGCCAATTCCTTATCCACTGAATGATCCATCCATCTAGTCCATGCCTCCTCAACTTAGAGGCAAGCATGTTGTGCAGAACATTGTCAAATGCCTTGCACAAATCCAGGTAGATGACATCAGTTGCTCTCCACTTATTCATCAATGCTGTAACCCCATCATAGAAGGCCACCAAATTGGTCGGGCATGATTTGCCCTTGGTGAAGCCATGTTTGCTGTCACCAGTCACCTCCTCATTTTCCATATGCCTTAGCATAGTTTGCAGGAGGATCTACTATATGATCTTGCCAGGCACAGAAGTGAGACTGACAAAATCAGATGACTGATGAAATCAGATGACTGATTTCATCTACATGATCTAAACTTTAATTTAAAGAATCATATTCCACTCTCATTTTTCTTTACCAAGTCATATAAGTGTGACAATATTAATTTAGAAGGTGAGCCAAGTAGTTTGAAGTACATTAATATTATCTTTGCCCTTGAGTGCATGACCCGTGTGGCAATTTGGTGGAGGAAATACAAACCTGTGTGGTTTTTATTGTTTTTATATTTGCTTGCTCATCCTTCTAATAAAACTAAATAAACACATTATCAATCTGATACACTACAGTTTCAGAGAGCTAATTAAAAGTGGCACAGGGTGATGAACATAACTGTGACAAAGTCACAATTAAAATTGAATCAATAAATCTATGCATTCAAATTATCAAACAGCCAATTAATACAGCAGGTAATCAAGTCAAATTACTCTGTGTTACTCTTGCATTAGAAAATTTGAAAGACAAGTCAATTAACAGTGATTTTAACAGTTAACCATTGCAATTAGTTGACCTAGTCTGAGAGGAATGAAGAGGTTAATTTCATATTTGTATGCTTGCTTTGGGGACAAACATGCAACAGTGTCTGGGTTCATCTTAGGAAAGAGCATCCGTTGGAGTGGTTCCTTTTATGGTCTCAACTTCACAATTTCTTGTATCTAGCTACTGGAGTATTTAGCTACTGGTGTATCAAGCTACTTTTTCCCCTATTCCTATTATAATGCAGATTCATCATTAGAAACCTGGAATTTGAAGATCATGCAATATCATTCAAATTAATAGCAGTTTTACATGGGTTTTTCATTTTGTGTTCCTTTAGGTACCTGGTAGATAAGAACATACAGTTTAAGACATTACTTCTGCTGCAGGGAAGACAATAGCACTTCTAAAGAAGATCCTTGATTTTTCAAGGTCACATGGTGCTGCTTTGTTTGAGGTATTAATAATCCTACAGTCAAACAGTTGGATCCATGCATTTAGGAAAGGTAATGTGTCCCAGTATATTCACAATGGGCAGTCTTTGGGCCCTAAGTAATTATGGAAGTGTCCTTAAATAATTTTGTATTGTTAATGATCTGAAAGGTCTTCTAGCTGGAGTGTAAGTAGGTGTTTTTCTAAGAATACAAGCACAGGCTGTAATTGACATGCATGCCTAGAAGGTTGATTATAGTCTTTTATTTTACATAAGGCCTAGTTTGGTAATTAACTAGCTTCTTAAAAACTACAAAATATCTAACCAGCACATATTCCCCATCACTATTGCATAAAAATATTTTTCCTACCCTAAATAAGGGAACTAATATGAAAAAGTTTAGAATGTTTTAATGATTTTTTAATCTAGAAAAAAATCAGAAGCTGCTATTATATTCTGTCACAGTAAATTACACTCATAGTTAAAAACCTTAAGTTTTCCCCCAAATCAGCTCAGAACTAGGTCCTGTCCATCATATAAGTTACATATATTTGCTGACCTACTTACATACAAATATGTAAAATTACTTAATTTATTGAGGAATTAATCCCTATTTCCCATTTCTGAAAGGCATGATTAGAAGGAGGTTCCTTTTTAAATAAGCAGAAAGAAATCTGGTTTCTTTGTGCTTATTCTGCAGCTCTTTTAGGATGTGCTTAGCTGCAGAAAATTATGCTCCCTATATCTTTGCAGACATTGGAAAGAATGTGTTTCTACTTAAAAAATGAGGAATGCAAGTGTATTAGTATTGAATATATGGCCCACAGAACCCAAACAAATTGATGGAGAGAAATTCCATTTAGAGGGCATAGATCTGGAGGAGATGGAACAACCTATTTAGCAGGCAGAAATGATGTTGATAATTTTTATAGCTTACATGAACTGTGGGATTTTTCAAGTTTACTCTTTGGCAAGACATGATCCCATTTGGACAGAGGGCTTTACTTTCCCATGCTCAGTTTTGGAGCAAAGATACTAAAGTAGCATGTACATGTGCAGCTGTTAGATTATTGTTTTTCCTACAAATGCTTTAATGGAAATTCTTAGAGAGAATGTTAAGCATCTTTGTGAAAAATTAGGTGTTATCTCTGATCTGACAAATGATTCCTAGCACTGAGTTCAAAGTTGAGAAAATCTGCATGGCCCATGTAAGCAGTGGAGGATGCAAGTGTGTTCTGAACTGCTGTTTCCTGAGCAGCCAGGAAGAGAAGTCCAACTTTTCTACCATCTTTTTACTTTCTTGGCATGGAGTAATCTTGGATTTCAGGCTCAAGAAATTTCTGGTCCCTATTTCAACAAATTGCTTTAGTCCATAGGTCAGGGTAGCCTGCCTTAAACTACTCCACTTACACATAAAATGGTATAATATGTTGGGATTTTTTGTCCCCTTCACAGACAGTGAAATTGCAGATAAGTAGGTTTTTTTCTTTGCTTTCTAGCTTAAACCTAATGGAGCAGTATTACATAAAAACTCCTCCTTTTCAGGAAATATTTACCTAATCTTCTGCACGCAAGAATTGTAAAAGCACTCTTACCAATTTTAGCCTAATACTATGATTAGAAAAAAAAAAATCACCTCTGCTATGCAAATGTCTTGGAGCAAAAAGTAATTAGTCACTTTTAAACACTTGATCATATATCTTTGTATAATAACAATAATCTATACTCTCAACTCAACAGCTCTCAATATTTTAACATGGAGAAAGAATGCATGCTTCTATTCATAGCTGAATGCTCGATCTATAAATTGTTTAAGTCTGAACTGCTATGAGCATTATAGTAACAAAACACTAAATCGTATTTGGACATTGCAGCAATTTAGATTAGAATTCTTCTGATAATATTTCACACATCCCATACCCATCTATATGCTAATGCTTCCAACAAATTATCAGATGTTATTCTACACAACGTTTTTTCCATAAATGACCTGTCATATTCATAATGGCATCTGCATTTGGTGACAGTTTTTATTTTATCTAGCAAAAACTACAGGTCCATAAAGAAACTAATTATATAGTTTCACGGTTGATAATATGGTTTCTAGTTTTATAACTAGCAATATGCAAACTGATTCAGTACAAAAAAATTATCCCTAAACTCAAGGGATTTTCAGAGAGCTGAACCAGTTTTATAAATGACAGATAAGATTTCATAGCTATTGCTCTAAAGCATCACTTTTTTTGGTCTTCTGATTACCTCTGAATAAAGTTTGTTCTTACATTTCACATTTTTGTCCAGTGTTTCTTTTTCACACCACATTTACTCAGAATCATAAAATCATAGAATCTTATAATGATTTGGGTTGGAAGGAACCTTTAAAGGTCATCTAGTCCAACACCCCTGTAGTAAGCAGGGCCATCTTCAACTAGATCAGGTTGCTCAGAACCTTGTCCAGCCTGACCTCGGATGTTGCCAGGGATGGGGCTTCTACCACCTCTCTGGATAACCTGTGCCAGTGTTTCACCTGTTTCATCCTCATTGTAAAAAACTTCTTCCTTGTATCTAGTCTAAATCTACTTTCTTTTACTTTAAAACCATTACCCCTTGTGTTATCACTACAGGCCCTGCTAAAAATTTTGTCCTCATCTTTCTTAGAGGCCCCCCTTAGAGTATTGGAAAGCCACAATAAGGTCTCACTGGAACCTTCTCTTCTCCAGGCTGAACAACCCCAACTCTCTCAGCCTTTCTTTACAGAAGAGGTGCTCCAACCACCTGATCATTTTTGGGGCCCTGCTCTGGACCTGCTCCAGCAGGTCCATGTCTTTCTTTTGCTGAGGACCCCAGAGCTGGATGCAGTACTCCAGGTGGGGTCACACCAGAGCAGAATAAAGGGGTAGAATCACCTCCCTTGACCTGCTGGCCATGTTTCTTGTTATGCAGCCCAGGATACAGTTGGCCTTCTGGGCTGCGAGTGTGCATTGCCATCTCATGTCCAGCTTTTCATCTCATAGTACCCCTAAATTATTATCCACGGGGGTGCTGTCAATTCCTTAATCTCCCAGCCTGTATTGATACCAGGGATTGCCCTGACCCAGGTGCAGGACCTTGCACTTGGCCTTGTTGAACCTCATGAGGTTCACACAGGCCCATTTCTCAAGCTTGTCCAGGTCCCTCTGGATGGCATCCTCAGGTGTGTCAGCCACAATGCTCAGCTTGGTCTTGTCAGCAAACTCTCTGAGGGTGCACTCAGTCTCACTATCTATGTAATTGATGAAGATATTAAATAGTACTCATCCCACTATGGACCCCTGAGGGACACCACTTGTCACCATCTGGACATTGAGCCATTGACTACTACCCTCTGGATGTGACCATCCAATGAATTCCTCATCCACTGAACAGTCCATCCATCAAACCCATATCTCTTTAATTTAGAGAGAAGGATTTTGTGGAGGACCGTGTCAAAGGCCTTATAGAAGTCCAGATAGGTGACATACTTTCTAAGCTTATACTGCAAAACCAAAAAACAAGTAGAAGTATAGGCCCTCTCTTCTCCTCATATGCACAACAAAGACAAATATTTCAAGGTTCCCAAAATTAATCCAAGAATTGCATCTAAAAAAAAAAAATAAAATCAAAAGGACTTTCCTGGTCTGGAATGGAGCGGGAAACAATACCATAGTTATAGGGTGGGCATGAGCTGTAAGTTTCTTCTGACCTCTTTGCATCACTCTCAGATTCAGTTCAAATGCAACAGCCCAAGGCCGAGTAGCTCCTTTCTCAAAAGTGCAATGATACTCTTAGACAAGTTAACGTGATACGCATGATTTGGCACCTACATCTCTTTTCTTTTGAGTATTGTCAGTGTCTGATTACACTGATAAAAAAGTCACCTCAGAAGAAAGCATTTTTATTCACCTGAAAGTTTATAGGATATAAAGGTCCCTATGGATGCATATTTCCCCTTAATCCCTCCCTGATAAATTTTGACGGATTACCTTAAACCAGCTAGTTCTGTCCCTGGCTGGAAGAGACAGAGTGGTTGGAGCATGCTGCTTCCTTCCAAGGATTTCCACCGATTCCTGATGGACCTTCAGTAGATGGACCTCTACTCTTAGTAAGCTTTACTATTAATCCCCAGAGCCTCCTTGGTAGAATAATTTTTATCAGCTGTATCTTGGAGTATTCCCTTGTTAGTAACTCTTTTTAATCTGTCTTTAAGGCACTGAAATGTCTGTGTCAATCCTTTTTCTTTACTACTGTTTCATTTCCCATTGACTTCTCTGCTATAGGACTCTTTGGATACAAGATCACCCAAAATACTGTGCTAGACCTGACTTGATTTTCATCTGTTGAGGATTGAATTTTGCTTATTTAGGGCAAACAATAAAAATGATAATGAGGGTAGGTTAATTTACAGTCAACTAGTAGTCTTGACTTAGTCTGTTCTGAGTTAGCCTTATGCTACTGGGTAAGATAATATTTTTCGGTAAATCAACATATGGAAAGTATCTGTAAGCATGACACACTGATTTCCCACATGATTCTCAGCAATACAGTAGGCAAATAATTAACTCATAATTCTCAGGCCCAGCAGAATTTGTAGCTATGTAGCAATCCTGAGCAGGTTAAGAACTGATTTTACAGAGTCAAATCTGAACATTCCTCTTTCTGACAGTTTACACAACCCCAAGCCTGTCTTTGTCATTTCATTGTTACATCCTCTCTTCTCTGCTGAGATACTAAGATCCAGGATCACTTTTAAATGAATGACTGATAACGTTTTTTGTCTGCTTAAACGTTGGGATAGCACTTAAAAAAATACTGTTTGGTAGGAATTTATCACTTTACAACACCATCATTTTTCTTTCAAATAAAAAATACATAAATTATTAATTCTCTTGGGACACCAATAGCACATAAAATGCCAAGCACAGTATCAGCTAGTTAGGGCCTCTAGCTATTACAGCTATGCAAATGCAAGCATTGAGTTGCACAAACTGAAAGACTTTTTTTTTTTTTTTTAAATCAAAGTACATACCAATTTGGTAATCACTAGCAGTTATCAGTCTGTTCCCTAGCTAAAGAATATGTGATAAATAAAGTAGGCTAAGTCTATTCCATGGAATGTTTGTAAGCTTCCTTGAAATCTGGTATGACCTTACTGATGTTGGGGCTAGTCCTTGTGCTAAATTCTACTCTTGAATGTCAGATTTGTGTAGTCACAGCCTCTTTGATGGTTGCTTCATAGCTCACAGGCTGGTAAGGCACTTTCTTTGTTATTACTATCTGTTATGAAACTGATAGATGAAACTTGTGTCTCCATATAATTGAGGCATAAAATAACTCATTGGTCTATTCTTACTCTTTAACCAGGTCTGAGATTTTAGCAGATGGTTAAGTTGCACAGTGCGTATTCTAGAGCCTTTGGAACAAAGAACATAAATAAAATGAGCCTTGTTGCAGTAATTCACAAAAATATTCTCCTTCTATTCTTAAAATTTCTCCTAAATTTATCAATCATTTTGAGTTTCAGAGCTTTGTCATGCAAGCTAACTTGTTTCTATTGTGTCTTGGGGAACAGGTTAAGCTCTTCCTGAAAGAACAATCAGAAGCTATTTCTGGGGAAAAAAAAAGCAGTTTAGATTTATTTCCTTTCAATACATTGACAGAGTAGATAAACCCAGCAAAATTAACCCAACTTACTAGGAATCTTTGAGTACAAAATTAAGTTTTTGAAAAATGTGTTCTAAGTTTAAATATAAAGATGTTTTGTGCACAACAATCCATATAGTTAACAAGATTATTTTGAGAACTAAATGATAGATAGACATGGCAAAAGAAGAAGAATAGATCTCTATTATTGTATTTGTCAGGAAGCAAGGGAGTCAACTAAAATGCAAAGGTGACTGCATCTACATCAGCTAAAATCAGGTAAAAAGATTTAAGGTCATACTTAAAAATGCAGTTACATATAATATCATTGTTTAAAGGATTAGGTGAATTGAGGTGCATTGAGTGCACCCTCAGCAAGTTTGCT
>NW_010311228.1:68528-83361 GCF_000700745.2 Antrostomus carolinensis | reverse complement strand
ATCATATGGGACCTCTCCAGTGAGCCAGGATATGTGGCTATGGCAGCTACACTCCATCTCCTGTGCTTCTGTACTCAGTGAAACAGTTCTTGTGGGAGTAAGCAGCATTTCCATATTGTAAACACTCAATTTTTAATCTGAGCCAATAATCATGCAAGGAAAACTGAGGTAGAAATCCACATTTGGCTTTGTATCCCATTAATCACAAGGTTAGTCCTCCATTTTTGCCACCCCGTTAGGATGGGTCTGTTCTGTCACAGTCTGTGAAATGATGCAGATGGCAAATGATCACAATCCTGCGTTCCTCCAACCTGCCTGGTACCTGTCACTGGCATTTGATGGTGATGACGAAGGTTGGGCAGTGACACATGCAGAGCTTTTAACAGGCTGAACTTTTGCGACTGAGACCATAGGCTCGCTGCTGACCGTGGTTGGAATAGGTGACACTCTTCCTCTCTAGCGTTCCTTATCGCCTCCTCACTTGTTAATACTGTCAGTTCATTCCCAAACCGCTGACAGGAAGGTGCAGTTCTCCCTGTGAACCACTAGATGCCCTGAGATCTCTTTGGTTCAACATTTTTTTCACCAACCAAACTGTTACTAGGGAGAAGAAAGGAACAGCATCCCAGCTAAGCCATCAGAACAAAAACCTGTTCACTGGTGAGGAATATTTTTCAGATTAAAGTAATATCTGCTTTATAAGTGTATTCAGTTCAATCACTGAAAAGGAAAGCAATATACATATTAGAGAATTTATCAATATCTCTGTTGAAAGAGTCTGAAAGATGGTTCCTCAGGGCCATGCTGATAGACGCCAAGAAATGAATATTACAGAGATGAAAATCTCTCAATTGCCCCAAATAATAGACAGCTCTGCAGAAATTTAGCTTTTCTTGCAAAGGTATCCTCAGAAGTGCAGAGAAGAAAAAGAAACAGTTAATACAGTCAAGTTCTGGTATTATTGCACAGTGGTGTAAACTGAAGTATAATCTCAGTGGAGTTACTGTAGTTTATGCCAGTGTTAAATTAAAGCAGAATATGACTCCTCGAATACTAGACTTGTGCTGGATCTCAATATACTCTCAAATACTAGACTCAAGCCCTCAAGGCATGTGGCACCTTCAGTACCCAGATACAGCAAAACTCCTAAGTACATGCTAGCATTTAATTCCTTGCAGGGAGGTCCTTGCTGACTATGGCAGGAGTACCCTTCTACTTAAGCATGCATGGGCTTTGCTCTGGCATGAACAAGCCCTTCAGCACACAGCAGTACAGATTGTCAAAGGGCTGTGATTCAGCCAGCAGACCCTGCCTTGCCAAACTGACAGATCTAGATGATCAGTAGCTACCATGCAGCATACTTGTCCTGCAGCTGAGACATAACTGAATTATATATCTGCTTTTTTTTAAGCATGAATTCATCCTCAGTCTACTCAATGGACACCTTGGAGTAGATTTTAGTGAGATAAAGACCAGACATTAGCTATTTCTTAAGACATTTAACCATTGTAGATAAATATTTGTTATATGCACCTTCATTTCAAGTTAGAGGGTTCTGTCTGCACTAGCGTAAGCTGAGCTTCCTTGACTTCCCTTGGCTTTCTCATGATCTGGGCACTCTGTTTAATGAGGGAGCATTCATCTTTTGTAATACAAGTGCTTCTACCCAAGCATTTCAGCAGTTTACACATAGTAAAAAAATATTGGGAGGCCTGTTTTTTAAAAAAGTGGGGCTTGCAGTGGTCAATTCTGCTGTTCAAAGATATCCAGCAAATTACTACTAGAGAGGGAAAAACAGCAAATCTATCTGGACTCCTACCTTTTTGCTTTGAGTGCTACATGACTCTGCTACATTAGTACACCTGCAAAAGATAACCTTATTATACTCTCTGGGTTCTGTGAAGAGCTCTGTAAAACAGCTTGGGAGATCTCGCTACAGAAGAAAATTCTTCTGATAAAATAGGTAAAACTGCTGTCAACTGAACAGTTGTTCCTCATTTCTACAAAAGCAATCACCATATTATAGGAAGTAGCTTTGTCTGCTATTTCAAAAAAGGATGAGACAGGCTTACCTGTGCCAACCTTTAAGGTACCACCTCTCCTTCTCTCTGTTTTTTGTGATATTAGAATGCATTTGCTCTAGGCTGCAGCTTCAGGGGCTTGCAAGACCTCACATTTCTAGGGAACTTCAAGAATAAATTGCTAGGCAAGTGGTTCTCAGAACTAGCTAACACAGAGACAAAACTCAGACAGGCACAATGTTGTTGTATAATCACTGTAATCAGGCTTACACTTGTGAGTTTATATATTATGCATTTACCCACCTGGATTCTTCTTGAACTCTGACCTTTCTGAGTGTTCGAGGTGAAAGCAGCTTAGTGACCTGAAGACTATTTTTTTTCAGCATGACTCAGAATGTACTGTCCCTTCAAGAAGTGTTATATTGAAATTGGACTTGACAGAGAGTGATTAGCTAATTTAGAAGTTGCTTTGGATGAACAGATGTTGTCTATTTCCTAAAGAGTTCTTCAG
Source organism: Antrostomus carolinensis (assembly GCF_000700745.2). Classification (NCBI taxonomy): domain Eukaryota; kingdom Metazoa; phylum Chordata; class Aves; order Caprimulgiformes; family Caprimulgidae; genus Antrostomus; species Antrostomus carolinensis. The sequence continues at coordinate 80,829 of NW_010311228.1, read as the reverse complement.
TCCTGAATACAAATGCACTGAAAAGCTTGCTAAGTTGAGGCCTTGTACTTGTCACATACAGAGACTGGATAAACTTTATTTCATAGAATCATTTAGATTGGAAAAGACCTTTAAGAACATCTAATCCAACTGTAAACTTAACACTGCCTTAATTTAACATGTCCACCATTAAGCCAGGTCCCTAAGTGCCACATCTACATGTCTTTTATATACCTCCAGGGATGGTGACTCAACCACTTCCCTGAGCAGTCTGTTCCTACATTTGACAACCCTCTCAGCCAATACATTTTTCCTAATATCCAACCTAAACTGCCACTGGTGCAACTTGAAGCCATTTCCTCTTGTCCTGTCATGTGTTATTTGGGAAAAGAGACCAACACCCATCTCTCTACAACCTCCTTTCAGGTAGTTGTATGGAGGAATAAACTCTCCTATGAGACTCCTTTTCTCCAGACTGAACAACCCCAGTTCCCTCAGCCGCTCCTCATAAGGCTTAGGCTCCAGACCTTTCACCAGCTTTGTTGCTCTTCTTTGGATACGCTCATTTCTTCATACTCACTCAGGGATTTAGGGCAAACTGTTTGCAACTCTCACCCTCCTCCCGCCAACTTTTTCCTCCAGCTTTACTACTGTGCTCCCTTTTTTTTTTCTTTTTCCTCTTTCTAAATTACCTCCCATAGAAGCTTAAGGGAGCTACAAGACACTGGCAGCTTTGTGCTCAAATAGCAGCACCATACAGAATTAATTGCTCTGTAAGTGGAACCATAAGCAAGAACCACAGGTAAGGTCTTAAGCCTCAAATACCTGCTACCTTTTAGCTAAAGGATTGTCTGTGTTCATAACCACCACAGTAAAGTCTTAGGAATTCCAACCAAGGAAAACTAATCAAGACTCACCTTTTCCCAGAACCTGTCACCCATTTTGGCACTGTAGAGAATCATGTTGTCATCCTTATGTAAACCACTCTGTAAAATCAGTTTCTGCTCACAGAGGACCACATAGAGTATTTAATGGTTCTGGTGAGCAGAGACCCTATTAACTCACAAGTTCCCTCTTTGGGATTCCATTTGACTATGGACACCTGATTTTATAAGAGCAAAAGCCAAGGTGGTGTTCTTTCAGCGTCTGAGCATGCTTTCTGCATCAAAAAGACAGGAATACTAAAAGCAAAAATAAGGCTAATTTTTCTTGATACCCTTTACCACTAGGAAGGAAAAGGATGTTTTTCTATTGTAGCTCTTTCCTTGAGAAGTGAGTGGTCAATGTTTATAGATTTTCACTTGCAGAGAAGGAGATGGAACCTCAGACCTTAGATTCTCCTAGGTTTTAATACTAGAATAGACCATAATAGTTATTCTGTGTGGCTTTCTCTGTCCCTAATCCCAGAGGGTTTGGGCTTCTGCTCCAATGTGAGGCAATGCCAGATTCAGAGTAAACTATGCCATCCTGTGATCTGATTTTCTTCTCAAAGGCTTTACTCAGGCTTCAGAAAAAGCCTTTTCCCATTGACATTTAACTCATCCTAGAGTGTGCTGTTTTGTGTTCTCTGATTGAGGTCTGCTCAGGCAGAAGTTTTTCTCAGTTACAAATAGCTGTAGTTTTTACACGTATCTATGCTTCCTCTAGGGCGGTCACTACAAAGGGGAAACAATTAATCTTTAAACAAGTGTAGGAAAAGCATTCTTGGAGTATTTGGAAGAGGTAGTCCCAAATAGTCTGAGAAAAGAGTGATTTTGAAGAGAGTACAGAGAGTAGGATGAGGATAAATACATTAAGAGGGAACATTTTAGCAGAACAGCAAGAAATGAGAGCTGATATGTTATGGGATAGCTACCAAGGTATGTGATGGAAGTTCTGTTACACAGGCCATTTGAAAAAACAGGCAGACTAGATAGAGTGCTATTGAGTATACTCCAGGGAACCATCCTGTCTCCACAGGGAGCCTGACTATTACCTGGTTAATGGTCTGATTTTCTAAATGTATCATATGGCTATTTCTAAAAGTGACTTTAGCAAGACTTCTGGGTGTCAAATTCTTCAAGAAAATAACAAGTTATTGATCATCAATGACTTCATTCCCATTTTTGTGGCCATGAAAAGCTGTGTTGGATTTTTTAAGTCATACAATGTGCAGGAGATTAATGATTTTTCCTGGCTGCAGTAGACCATGGCAACCTTTTTGAAGGGGTGGTGTCTTACTGGCTCTTGTTTATATCTGAGGTAAAATAAAATGCAACAGCAGAAACACGTGGTCCCACCTACCTTATCCGTATGGTGTCTGAGCCACCATCTGCAGCTGCCTAGAGCTAGTAGAGCTGCAATGAGCGGAAGAGGTGGGTGCACTGCAGAGCCAAGCAGCCCCACGGAGTGGAAAGCAGGAGGGCTACTTTAGTTCTGCAAGATTTGCTCTGCTTCTCCTGGGCAGGAGATGGCACGTGCTGCAGGCGTTGTGATGCCAGTACTCCAGTTAAATATTTAAATTTAATTTGCTAGAGCAACAGGGGCAGCTGCAATTATGTTTTATAGGGAAAATGATTTTCCAGCATGTAGGTTAATTTTTAATTTGTCAGATTTTTCCCTACCCTTTTATCCTCCCTTAGCAATTGTCTCTCTCAAACCTCCATTTTTAATTGCCTTTTAATTTGCTTGAGTGACAGAGCTGGAGGTAAAAAGCACCTGGCTAAACACTTTCTTCTCTGTGGAAGGTAGTCTTGGTTTTACATAAATCCTCTGCATCAGACCCTACAGCTTTAAGGACCCCCACCGTTCAGATATACCCTCCCTGCTCTGCAAGTCCTCTTAGCATATATGGTCTCAAGCTCCTTGTGGACTAAGCAACATTATTTCCAACCTGCATGGTAACAAAAATTAAATACATCTGCAGTACAGTCAATAAATTAAAACATTACAAATAGGCCAATTTCTGAGCTATTTAAAATATGTGCTGCTGGTGCCTTGTATGGCAATACATAAACACAGAGAGCAGGATTTATGATGGTTTGCTATGCACTTTAAATATCATGAAAACCAGTCAATTTCATTTTGTTACAGCCTAAATCTATCTTGGCAGCTCCTGCTACAGCCTAGTTCCTGTTGCAACACAGGGCACTGAAAATGGTACAGCCTGTTTACTAAATGGATTTAATAAGAGTTTCTGTTAAGGGCAATGGTTCTTAGATTATATATTTTTTTTTTAAATGTCAGTAGGTGATATAGAGCTTTAGAATTCAGTCACTGTGAATTAAGGGACAGTCTGAGCTGATCTAAATGGATGTTCTCATCTCTCTGTCTATATATCCTAATGTGTATGATCTGGCTTCTTATGCTAGTCCTTCACAATGATATTGAGCAGTTCTGTGGAGGAATAAGTGTGCTATACAATGTGCAGTATGTGCTGCTTTTGCCTGAAACTAAACTAATTTTACCATATCTTTCCTTTCTTGCTTTCTCTACCTTCTCTGAGATAATCCTGTAAAGCAGATCTGCAGGCTGCAGCATGTGGTAGGCAAGAGGGAAAGGCACTGTTTGATTGGTACCTAGGAAAAATCTAGATAACAAAAATTTAGTCTGAGCACCAGAAATATCTTCCGTCTGCTGAACTGTGGATTCAGCAGTCTCCAGAAACATCTTAGGGCCTAAAACTGTGGACTACTGAATGTCTTAACTCTGTGCAGCCCTCACCAGATCAGCCCCAATGGAAGAGCAGAAACATTGGCTACTCCTTCTCTTTTTGCCTTTCTGAGAACTTAACAAAAGTGAGTTCTGTGCCCAAGTGAAGAATACAAGAAAACTCACTGTAGTGTTTACAGGAGTGCACTCACAACAGTTTTCCTGGCAGTGATAATTATGCATCTGTATTTCACAGCTGCAGGAATCCTTCCAGACAGTCACTGTCAGAGAGGTATAGAACTCTGCAGGATAAAACCCTAGGGAGCAGCTTCCAGCAGGTTAGTTACACTGCTCCTCCAGGAAGCTTTAAATCACTTGTTGAGTAGATGTGAGTAGACTGCTGCATTAACCAGAGGTGTCAGCCAGGAGAAAACTTGTGAGCCTACTGCTCAGGTGAATCCATGCTGCACTGCAGCAAGGCATAGCAGGAGTCAGCATGCCTCATTTGAAGCCATTTCTCTGGGTTCATCATATGTGATTTCTAGATGTCTTCTCTTTAATCTCACAGTCAGTACCAGAAAAGGAAAAGTGCAGCTGTGGCTGTAAGGAATTGCCAGGATGCTTCACAATTTTTATAGCCACTCTGTGCTACCTGACTGTACAGATGAATGAGTCTGGTCTTCATTAACAGGCCTAAATGGTCATCTGTTAGGTAAATCTACAGGGGGACCAAAGCTACCTGTTAAGAAAGCCAGAGGCTTGGCAGCCAAATGTTCTCTCTGAATGGAGGAAGGCCATTGCCTGATCATTTTGTCAGTACATTTAACACTGGGTGTTATCTGTGAAACAGGATTCTGCAGTGAGTAGTGTATGTGTTTGAATGACTGACAGTTGTAAACAATTTGTCTTTCAAGCCAGTGTTATCCCATATTCAGAACTGGTAATAAAGCCATAAAGATTTCCATGTCTCTTAATTTATGTAGGCTATCAAATGAGCATACAGATACCCTCATTATCTATGTAAATATCCAGTTCTTTCTTCAGTGCTGATAAAATTATGATGTTTTCATGATGTTGCAGGTTTCACAGATTAACTTCACTTGGTTTTAAAACCTTTTTCTACAAGAAGTTGTTATTTTTACTGTTAATTTTTGATAAAAATGTTTCTCTGTATTAATCAATAGTTCAGAACATATTCCAGGAACTACCAGTATGAGAGCAAATTCACAGAATTCCTTTGTATTATAGATTCTCAGTTTAGGCCAGTGCAGCACTGGCATGCTGATCTAATGCCTGTGCAATTATTCTGTCAAATGAGATACTGGGATGCTCTTAGTTGAGGCAGAAGAGCTCTCAGTCAAAATCAGGGCTTCAGTCCTGTACTAAATTCTGGTACTTCTCGTGTTCCTGGATTTATAAAAAGGTAAAATACTGAACATTTTTACACATGACCAAAACTTCACTGTATTTTTAATTCAGATGCAGCATAGTGTTTCTTGTTCAGTTCTCTCTCAGAACACGATGCTTCAATATTTCTAAATCTGAACACTTTGTTGCAATGACTCAAATGTACTGTTCATTAAATTGTATTTCCTTTGGGTGCTGTAATGATGAAGATATTTTCTAGAGTGGGAAGAGAATATATGTCTTGCACGTCTATTTGTTCTCATGGGCTAGACACATAGCAGTTTTTCAGATGCTGCTTTTTTGGTCCCCAAATCATGTTGATTGAAAATTTCTTCTCAGATCTTCTAGATACTTTTTTTTCAAGCAAGTGTTCATTGTAATTCACACAAATTGTCAGTCCTGTCATCAGCTTCAGCAGTGAAGCTGATGTTTAAGTGGTCATCAATTATTGACTTCCAGGCTTTGCGATGATTGCAATGGGTCTGGGCTCAGGCACGCTGGCAGGGCAGCAGAAGACAAAGTTATATCTGAGTGGTCAAACTGAACAGCATATTGAGACCCAGAGATTTAGGTGACTTGTCAGGAAGAAAGAAGTGCGGAAAGAAGCAAAAGATTGCTGTGGTAATAAGTGAACCACTAGTAAGACAGGAAAAAAATATGAAGGAAAGCAAAAATGATTCAAGGATTGAAGAAGAAGACACAAGGAGATTAATTTATATCGTCTAGAAAAGAAATAATACAGCTAAAGAAAGAGCAGTCTATGTATGCCTTCCTCAGAGCCATGAACAGTTGCACTATCAAATAATTAAGGAGAAGTTAATGGAAAGCATGTTGGCTACTGGAAAATACTACAGAGGAGTGGTCATATAAGCTTCATCATAGAAAGACATCCTCAGATGTCTTTATTTGTGGGTTTGTTTTTTTTTTTTACCCCTGTAATTCAGTGAAAATGTGAGATGCTGATCAAAATGCTTTATAATGCTGTTGTCCTCTTTTGAGCAACCTGGCTTTATTTCTTAATTACACAAGTCTGGTCTGTATTTTCTAGATCAAATGAAAACACATGACAGCAGGAGAGGCAATTTTGTCCTTCAAAGCCCTTTCCTGCTTCTTTTCCTTAAGAACAGGGATGTATTGCAAAATCATTTGCCCCATGTAAACTGAGTTTGAAGTTATCTTTTTCTCTCTGTCAATTTGTATTTACCATTAGAGAGACCTGTGATTTGAACTTCCCTGTATTTATGAATTACCTAAGCAGATCAAAGTGCCATTTTTAAGCTATTAGTAGCATCAAGAGAAGGGAGTTGATAGAATGGATAGCCCTGACACCTACAGGCTTTAGCAGGTGAAAAGCATCAAGAGAAGGGAGTTGATAGAATGGATGACACCTACAGGCTTTAGCAGGTGAATACCCTCCAGCCCCTCCTCCTGACTCCCAGTGAAGTATGAAGACAATTTAAGATGAGAAAACTAAGGACGCAGTGTGTCAAGTGTGAAATCTGAACCTGGAGGTGCACTGCCTATAAGTTCTTTTAAGATTCAGTGGTCCCCAATCCTGTGAGACTGCATAACTTGGAGTCATGTGGAATCATTGTGTTAGGAGTCTGGGCTTGGATCTCAGTCATCATCTAACATAGAATCAACTTCACTTTCCTTTTTAAGATAAAACTGTTGGAGAAGCTGATCTATACAGGTTTGAGGATATTAAAAGCTGGAAGATGTTATTGCTAGGTCCATCTGACTTGACTTTTTGCACAGCAAAATCCATATGGTTCACAAGTTAAATTGTGTACCAATTCTGTAACTCCTGCCTGAGATATAAAATATTTCAATGGTGCAAGACAATTTTAGAAATATCGTTGAGAGTGGGGGCAGAATTTATCCATGACTCAGAAACTGAGGCTAGCATCAGAAAGGAGGGACAGATTGATTTCCTGCTAAAGCAATGATGTGTAGTATCATTGTCAAGTCTGTCCCACTCCTCAGTTCTTCAACTTTTCTCCTTATTCATAGTTTCTCCTTTCTTGTTGCCATTTTCCTGGCTATGACTGCTGCACAAATGTGTTCTATATGTTTTCTATATTTATACTATTCCACTGCCTACATTCTCTGTGGTTTGGGATAACTATTGCTTAATGTCTCATGACAAAGATGATGCTTTTGAAGTGCTGATGATAAAGAAAGACCTCTCTGACTTCTTTTCTCACTGTTCCTCTTATTTCCAGTCTCCACAAGTTTCCTGTATTTAGTGTTTGAATAATTCGGTAATGCCTCACAAATTACTAAGTAGGCTTTATTAACTGCTCTGTGGGTTAAACTTTAGCCAAAACCCAGCATAAAACTTTCCAGTTGCATATCCATGCAATAGTTTGTTGTTTTCTGCAAGGTGAGAGCTGATAGCTTGTAACTACAAGCAGGAGATGCATATTCCTTGCTTTTTCTGATTGGCGTTTATGGTTATAAACTTTTCAGAGTTGAATTCTCTACATGATCTCGCAGTGAGGCTTCTTCAGAAATAGTTACCTTTTATTTGGTGAACAGTTCCATCTGTTTTTTTCCTTTTAGTATACACTTAAAAAATTACTTCTAAGTTTCCTCCAGTGTTGGTGCTGCACCTGGATACTCTCAACACAGACATCATAGGTGTTAAGGTTACCAACCTTCAAAAACTTCTCTGCTTCTACTGAAACATTACTTTCAGTAAAGAAATACAAGTTTTTAGATTTTAAGAATCTTTGATGGAATGACATTTCCTTGGCTTTTAATTTTGTCTGAAGACTCAGCAGCAAGGTTTAGCACATTGGATGCCAATTGCAAAAGATTTTACATTATTTGATAGACAGCAGGATAAATGCCCAAGCTGCCTAGAATAGAGAGATATTCTGTACTAATTTTAAATTAAAAAGAAAGAAATTACACTTTGGTTGGTTTCACTTTTCCTCCTCTTCCTACCTGGTAGAGCTTTATCTGGCAATGCTCTTGAGCCCAAAGTTTGCCTACTCTCTTGGATTGCTGCATTATGCTAAGTTTCCAAGTTTTAAAGTACTCATCTCATATTCTATATTCAATCTGTTAATTTTGGACAATTTGAATCTAAGAGAAAAATATAGCTTCAGCCATCATGTCAAAGCCTCATATGACATAAATGCATAGTGTTTATTGCACGATAACCTTTTCCATATTACTATTGGCAACTGCATCATGGATTGATGCATTGTTAAAATTTACTTTTTTCCTAAAATACTTATTTTAACTCTTCAAACCAAGTATGGTACTTTATACACTTTAGTTTACCTTATCCATTTTCTACAGATGAACAGAAAAAAAGTGATATATTTAAATAGATGGAAAAAGTTTCCAGTAATACAGAAAACCACAAATATGTTCAAATATTTCTGTTTGGTGTTTGGAGAGAACATTCATTTACAAGAATTACGTGATGTAATCATATAGGATGGTCCTGAAACAGTTTCTTCATCAGTACTGACACATAAGGATATTAACTCCTTAAATTACCTAATAAAGGTATCAGGAGGGGCTAACTAGAGAAGTACTTTCCATCTGCACTTGACCACACTTGAGTCACTCCTGGAATGTAGTGTCCTGATTTGATGTCTGAAGGTGAACAAAGATATTGATAAATCAGAGAATTCAGTATTTCTACTTCTTCATCAGATATCTTACATAAGAATGTGTATTGCAGCTTTTCCTCCTCTGGTCCAGAACTGGAGAGGTATGCCATTGCCTTACCTTATTGTAATTACTATCTTCTAAGCAACTTAAGTTTATTTACATCACAGGTACTGCAGCTGTAGCTCTACAACATGATAGAAGAAGACTGATTTCAAGGGAGTTTTTTCTTTTAGTCCCTTTAGTTTATGCTATCATGGAAACTCTATCTGCAATTTTGAGAAAGAATTTCATGCTCATTTTAAGCATGTCTTTGAATAAAGAATTTCTACATTTAAAAAAGAACTTCATTACTCAAGGAATAAAATCTGGAACTGCTGGCAGAAGTTTCTTTCTTTTTTATGCAAACCAACTGCTGCAGTGGAACACAGCAAATTTAGTCAGGAAGTTATAAACATATTTGTGTTTTTCTTCTTTGAGGCTTTCTCAGCAAATTATGAGGTCTCAGACATTTGTCTAAATCTACATGTCAAGTTTCTTGAATGCTTGAGAACTAAATTTGGCCTCTGACCTTGAGAGTAGTGGCGTAAAGATGCTGTATCAAGTCCAGGTGTAGTCTAAGGAAAAGTCATCTGATTTGTAGTAAAAAAGAAGCTGGAATAGAGGCTTCTGTGTGCAAAAAGTTTAACATGCTAAGTTTTTCAACTTGTGGAAGAGATGGTCAAAGATGAATTTGATAGAGCTCCGTACATTCTCACATAGTATCAAGGAAGTAGTATACAAGTGAAAGAATCAGGTGGATGTTTTTAAATTAAGAAATGAAAAGGAGAGTATTTTTGATACAATGAAACTGAAAAATTTGCTGCTTCAGATTGTTGCAGAGCCCCAAAATATAGGTGGTTTCAGAAAAAAATAGATATATTAATGGAAGATGAGTCCACTGAAGGCTATGAATTGCGAAGATACAAGTACAATCTCTGGCTCAGGACATCTGTAAACTAATGATTGTTAAAATCTTGGATTTTATAATAAGGAAGTGTCACTGTAGATTTACTCTAATCTTATATTTTTACCCAAGTCTGTACTATTGACCAGTGATGGGTTCTGGGTCTGTGTGGCTATCCTGGTATTTTTATTTTCTGAAGCAATACAAGAAGTGTGATTTTTTTACAGGCTTTTTCAGTCTAGCTGGGGTAATACTCTGCTGTGGTTTAATAACAGGGACTACTCTATTCTTTCCTGAATAGAGAGTAAAATTGACAAGGTTGTCTGCAAGATGAAACAAGTGAAACCTTTTTTTTTAAAAAAAAAAAAAAAAAAGTTTTTTTTTTAAAGGCATGAGCAAAATACAGCACCAAAAGCAGCAGCAAGTCCAGCACGTTGCAGGGGGAACTTCATGATGTGAATAATAAATACAGTATAAAAGATGAGAGAGATACAGGGAAAGTGCTGTACTGAACAATCTGACTTCTGATGCTCTGAAAAACAGTCTGCTCAACAGTGGTTTTGAAGATCTGTTGCCAAAATTCAGAATCAGATAGGATGAGGGAACACATGTGTTTTGCACAAGGGGATGTGGGACTTGAACACTGCTCTGCTTGCTCCTAAAAGACTGATTTCTGTAATGTTTAAGAAAATCTTGCTTATGGTTTAGACGCATGGACATGTTTTTCTAGGGTAATATGCAAGAGCATGGCAATTGAGCTGTGGAAGACACTTGTGTTTTTATTTTTAGCTGATGGCAGTTGAGAATTACCTCAAATTATCTTGCTTCCTATTAGAGTTGTCTAATGGTTTCGATGCATGAACAAAGCAACATAGCTAACAGATTATTGTGCAGTAATTGCCTCTATGCATCCTCTTAGCCTGAAGCAGATGCAAAATAATTCAACTTAGCTGAGATCTCAGTGAAATATAGCTAAAATAACTTGGTCCAACACCAGAAGATAACATCATGCAGAAAGCCTGTTCCATATTGCACCCATAACACCCACACATTCCACTCACAGCCTGGAGCTGGGTAATAAGACTCACAAGGACAGAGACACAGCTACTGGAAGTTCTGCCATTCCTGTCAATTGGATGGCCAAGGAATGGGGTTCAGTTATCCTATGTGGCCCTGACTCATACAAAATGCTAAGATGTGTAGGACTAGGATGAGGGTTCTGGGATCTGGAGGGAGGGCATTCTGGGAAAGATCCTGTTGATGCAAATAGATTCTATTTGAAATACTTTGGAACACATCTGGGTGTACTCAAGGACTGCAATTGTACTTCTGTGTGTGGGCTGATCTGAGCCAACAAGTTTCTGCTTTCTTAGCTGACTGGTTAAAACCACCTCCTTTGCCTATCAGCTACAGGGTGCTGCAGAGCAGGATGGTGGAATTTTTTCTCTCTTTTTAGCTACTAATAACCTAATACAAACTATAAAAAGTGCATGCAGATATCATGGTGATAAGTACCTTAAAAGCATCTGTAATGATAAATAATTCAAATGATGATATTCTTCATGAAGCTTTTAAAGGATATTAACCAGAAACTTATATAAGCAATGAAATCTACATTACACACACACATGCATACGCAAAAAGTAATGAGTAGTTGAAGAAACATATCTGCAAGAACAGAACTAAATTTTTTAAACTTCTACATTCTTCTTGTTCAGTCACTTATTCACCCCCTTCCACTTCCCTCCCCCCAACAAAAACAAGACAAAATCAAAGCTCCAACTCATTTAAGAAAATGAGTGTTCATAAATAGTAATAGTAAATAATAGCAGTGTATAGTGGGATATACTACCCAAGGCAGAGGATGATTTGTTTAGGAGCTTTTTAGATAAACTGGACATATGTAAGTGTGCCACAGACAGTTGTGAACAGAGTACTTATTTAAAAAACCAGACCAAACCAAAATCTAATCTATTGGGTTCTTTGGATATAATTTTCACGTGAGGGATCAGAGCACTTGGACAGGACAGTCAGTTCTTATTCAGACAGTAAAAGGAGTCACTGTTCCAAGGGTCTTTGTAATCTTCAGCTAGATCAGGTGAGACATCCCTAACTGCTGATCTGCTGAAGTCTTATATCCACCTACAAAATGTTTAAACTACAGAACTTCTTAATTAAAAGCAGGAACTTGAACTCATCTCCTGGCCATTAGTAATGTGTAACTGTTTCTTACTATGTGCACATCTCTCTATATGTCCATTTAGACATACGAACATGTCTGTATGTCTCTACATGTATGGAGAGGCTGCACTTTGCATAAATCATTAAATATTTACTAGGCTTGAAAGTAACATAATCTAATTCTACAGAGCATTATCTGAGTGATTTATGAGGGTACAGAGGTTGAGGTCTTGGATCTAGTGATTTTTCTTGTACACTGTTCTGGACTGAGGGTTTTTCAAAGGACACAAAACATCCTTTGAGACTGCTTTTCCTTTCTGTGTGCCTCTGTTCACTATCTATAACCTGGGCTCATTCTTATAAGCCCTTTAAATTTATTATCTCTAAAGAGCATATGTTTCTGATTGGCAACTAGTAAATATTGCATATTTACAGTAGCTTGACAAAATGTTTCCCTTCAGCATTAATACCATTAATTCTGAATAAAAAGATTATACATGTTACTCAGAGAAGAAAGACACCTGTACA
>NW_010311228.1:0-68494 GCF_000700745.2 Antrostomus carolinensis | reverse complement strand
GTTTTGAATTTGTGTGGGGGAGTCTGTGACAGACCTTCAGCTTATGATGAACCAAAAGTGAGAACATCTCCTACCAGAGCCTTTGGAAGAACAGCAGCTGCCTTTAGAATTATGCTGTGTCTCCATTGCAGATTACAAGTAGGAATGAACAAGAACCACCCCAGGCATCCTTCACCATCACCTTGCAGTTTTCTAAATGTACCATATTGCTTGAAAGATGATTAATATGATTCTTACTTATGCTTTTTTTTTTTTAAAAAAAAAAAAAAAAAAAAAAAAAAAAGTTCTTTTCACATGGCCTGGAAACTGCAGAGAGTCCTCAGTCTTTTGGTAGCTATTCAACACAAAAGTTGGGTTACAACCTCTGGCCCTGGAAGTCTTTAAACTGTGATGCTGGGATGGAAAGATATAACGGGGGAATGACTAGCGTAGGCATGTTCTCCTTTTGCATGTGTGGCTTGCCACTCTTGGTGACAGGACAGCAGACTTGAGGAACACATGGTAATCCTGATGTTCTGAAGAGATTTAAAAACCACTTCACTCACTTGAAATCTCCATCAGACATCCGGAGCAGTGAGACAGTTCTCTTAAACATGACATAAGTAACTGAGTTCCTTGCTGCATTTTCTCAGTTTCCAGGAACTAACTGAGAGAAATGGGCAACAACAAAACATGCTGTAAGCAGCTACTGCATATTCTGCCCTGGAGAATTGACACTGTTTCAAGATCTCCCAATAGCATTGACAAAGCATTCAGTATAGAGCACCTGCATTTAAGTTCCTTTTTTCTCTGTCTTTGCCTTTAGGCTCACAGAGGGAAAAAAACACATTAGGAAGCAAGTGCAAGATTGCTTTGTACGAATTCAGTCTGCTGCAGTGGAAGACTTCAGCAAACTGTAATTTAAGGAGTCAAATATATGCTTTTACCTATTTGTAAGATTCATTTTTTTGCAGCAACATGGCCAGAGATATATATGTTCCAAATGCATCAGAGCAAGGATCTGAATTATGCTTTTCATGCAGATGTAGAACAGAGGAGAAACCAGCTCATAGATCTGAGAGAAAATGGCTTATGCAGTGGGTTGTGACTATTTCACTAGCACTGAATGCATTGTAGGATCAGTCATGCTATTCACTTCCCATTGGATCCTCCTTGCAACTTTCTCAAGGTTCATTAAAGATACTTAATACTTATTTATGTCTCCTTCTACAGTTTATTTCTACCCTTTTGTTAAGAAATTAATTAGCCCCCAGAATCCCTCCCCCTATTCCAAGTGCATTTTCTCTCCCATCTGAGAAAAAATTGAGACGTCAATTCACATAAGAGCATTAACAATTTCACCTTTCTACAAGCCACACTCTAAACACTTAGTGTCTCAGTTTATCTGTTGGTAAATGGGGATAACCCCACTGACCATTGTTTGTGAAACATTTTTTGATCAATATGTAAGTAAAGTTAAAGAGAGAAGTGCAATGCATTATATGTATCAAGCACAGCTTTAGTGAAAATTTGCAGAAACCATATTTCAGGAGGTGTGAAAGTCTCCTGTAAGGTCACATCAAACCAACCCAAAGCAACAAGACGAAGGACAGGGATTTGGATATGAGGTGTCTTTGGACAGATATGTCTGTGGATAGCTGTTACAGCAGATAGTGCAGTCCTCCACCTACAAAGTAGGAATAATAACAGACTCAAACCAAGATTAAATTAACATTGCCTGTATTTGAGTGTTTGAAGCATTTGGGTACTACAGAAAACCACCTGATAAAGTAATAGAATACTGCTTTCTGGACATGTAAAAGTGGTGAAAAATTAGGAAAAAAAGTAAATACAGACTAGATAGCTGCTTGTTAGTTATGAGATTCATCTAATCTAATTTAAATCTTTTAAAGGTTCTGTGTCTATGCTAGTCATCCAGGGCAAGACTCAGCTAACCAGCTGTTAACTCCTACACTGTTCTATAAAAGGAGCATGGGCTGACTAGCTCAGAAGTGAACACCTACACTGTAGACTTCTAAAGGTAGATGAGGTGAATCTCAGTGCTAGGCTTCCCATGCAATCAATGCAAAGAGAGAAGGACACTTTCAGGTAGCTTTCTTTGCAACTTCTAACCTGTTCGTACTGCTTTGTTGCTAAAAAGAGGTTTGCAAAGTTTTCTGGCCTGAATGGATTTTTATGGAACAGCAAAAAGAACATACCCAACACAGAGATCACTTAAAATGAAAGTATGAAGGAAGTCCCCTTTCTATAGCCTGGGGCACAAGACTTTCTAAAACAATATTCTACAAGAAATATTCTAATGTGTGTAAAAATGCATTCTTGTAAATGGTTGGACTCTTCTAATTGAAACTTAAAAAAAAATAGCTTAAAATCATGGAACTAAGATTAGAAGGGACTTTAGTTCTCTAGTATGACGTCCTGCTCAAAGGAGAGTCAGCCATTAGATCAAGCTGGGTTGCTCAGGATTTTATTCAATGTGCTCTTGAACATCTCCAAGGACAGAGACTACATAACCTCTCCTCTTGTTGACTATTCTCATGGTGAAAAAGTTTTTCTGTATATCCACTCTGGATCTCTCTTGTTTCAATTTGTACCTATTGTCTCTCATCCTCTCACTGTGCACCACTGTGAAAATGTTGGCTCCCTTGATAACCTCCTCATGGGTACTAGGAGGCTGCTGTTACCTGCCCACAAAGCCATCTCTTCTCCAGGCTGAAAACCTCTCTTCCCTCATTCTATACTCACAGGGCCAGTGTCCCTGCTCCTGAACATCTTGGTAGCCCCAGTGAGCTTGCTCCAGTTTGTTGATCTTTCCTGTATTGGGGGCACAAAACTGAATGCAGTAGTCTGGATACAGTCTAATGGTTGCCAAGAAAAGCAAAAAAACACTTCCTCCAACCTCCTGGTTGTTCTGTTAATACAGTCCAGGATACTGCTGGCCTTCTTTGCTGCCAAGGCACACTGCTGGCTCACACCCAGCTTACCCTCTGCCTGGATACCCAGTTCCTTTTCTGCAGAGCTGCTCCCCAGCCCATCAGTCCCCAGCCTGTACCACTACAGGGGCCTTTCCTTCTCCATTACAATATTCTGCATTTGTCCTTGTTGAATTTCCTGTCTGGCTACTCCTCCAGACTCTCTAGGTGTCTCTGAATGGCAGTCCTGCCCTCATGCATATCTACTGTTCCCTCCAACCCTGCAATCTTCATGATGGTGTGCTCCCCACCTCCTCCAGGTCACTGCTAAAGCTTGGGACAAACATTCAGGATAAAAAATCTCATCCTGGCCTGTCAAAGTTCAGAAAAATTGTAAGAAATTGAGAACTGAGTCTTAGCATCAAGCAAATCTAATTCTATAAGATATGGCTAGACATGCCTATTTTTGCTTCAGCCACCTAGGAATTCCATTGCAGGTATGTGAGAACATAACATCTTTCAAAACAATAGAGCTTCACAAAGAAGAAATGGGACTTTTTCCATCTAGGACAAAAATCTGTTATGAATTATGGCAGCTAATAACATAGAGTGGCATAGGAGATAAAAAGGGTACACAAATACATAGGAAAAAGTAATGACTACCACATCTAATGGAAAATACAAAAATAATATTATTTACAAAAGAAATTTTCTTTTCTCATACAGGATTCTTTTTCTTGTTGGGGAAATATGTTTGCTTTGGTCAACACTTTGGTGTTTTAATGATCACAAGTAATCAGTCATACAGCCTTCCTGTTGCTGGGTTAGAATTCTCTGTGTATTGGAGATTTCTACCTGCAAATTGCTAGTGCTACTTCCTCCCTTAGGCTATCTTAAGGGATTAGTCAGCCAAATTGTGAACAAGCTTGACACTATTTAGTTGGTAAGTTATTGTGTGAAATCGCAGTCCCATCTGTCTTTCAAATGATACACCACAGAAGCTTTGGAATCTTTTCAGACATCCATGATCAGAAGGAAACATTACTAATGGGTCAGAAAAGTCACAGCTTGACTACTGATCTGTCCACTAAAGTGGTGAAATGACCATTAGTGTTTGATGGTAACATCCAGGTAGTATCTAAGAGGCCAAACACTTCAGTGTAATAAATAGAAAACCAAGGGTTTTTTGGAGATAGTAGATATCATGCATGTGTAGTCCTAGATGTGGCCTGTTAAGATTTCTCCTATCCTTATTTTGTCATAGACCCCCAGTTATCATTACTTAGTAAAGGCTGATTGCCATGACACTGCTCCATCCATCCTTCTCTCTGTCTAAGCAGAGTGGTAAGGCATCTGTCTTGTAACCTTTGTCTCAGAGTAAAAGATATGAGCCACTATCCTTACTCCAAAATCAAATCCTTGAGTAAGTCATGTCACTTTCTTGGTATCTCTTCGCAGAGTGCTGGCTTACTGGGAATCAAATAATCTCCCTTCTCATTAAAATAAATGCTCTGAGTATTCATTTTAATCTCTCTCTCTCTCTGAACAAAGTATCAGAGCAGAGCAGATGATTTTATCATGTACAGGCTGCTTGTCACATAGGAGACCTTCAATCTAAATAACAAAAAGCAAGATCAAGGCTTCCTGGCCCAGATGGTACTTGGTTTTTGTACTATCAGGGCCTGAAGATCAGACAGAATTGACCAGAAGTTTGTTACAGCTCTTCTGCTGGAGAACCTACTCCCTATCATGAAGACTCAAGGCAGAGAAGCTAGATGGCCATATCACTGCTGTGGCTGGGACCACTGTGCACTGAAGACCCCTTTCTCCTGAAATGAGACTCTGCTGAGAAGTGGCAAAACTCTGAGCATGGATTAGCACACAGCTGCCTTCCTCGGCCCTGCGGCATGGCTTAGGCAAATGAAATTATCTGAGGCAACATCTGGGACAGGGCAGGCACATTAGAGAGCATGTCAGGTTAGTTTTAACCATGTGAAGAGTCAGGCTTTGGAACTCTCATGTTTTAAATTGACCCTTGTTACTACAGTAACTATTGTTATTCACAGAAAAATATTTAAAGGGTTGAAAAACTGTTGAATTTCTTGCCTTCTGTACTTTATTATTTTGGAGCAAGCCAAAGGAGAAAGAGGAGCAGAAAGGTAGAGCTACCAATACTTGGATATTATATCCTGCAATTTAGCTTAAATTGGCAATTTACCAATGTGAATACCCCCAAGTGGGCCTTAATGCTGGAGTATGTGGTTTAATTAGCACTGTGCTCCCATTTATAATTAGATTTCTGTTAGTTCAGTTTGAAGCATGATTTCATAATACAAAATTATTTTTAAAAATCCTGTGGGGATATTCCTGGTAAATTAATACCGTGGACTTTGATGAACTGATGCTTTTAATAGACTGTGGTATTTGGAAAGAATCTAAATCAAAGCAATAACATTACCATCCCATACCACATGATAATAGATCTACATGCAAGGGGGGAGAAGAGTCATAGGATTATCTGAGAAGAATTTGGACTGTTTGCTTCTCTATTTCGATTTGAAAAGCTTGAAAAATGTAAATCTGATCAGGAAACATTTTATATTTTTCTTTTTTTTTTCTTTTTTTTTTTTTTGAGAGTAATATTAACCTCAAAATAAAATTTTGTGCTCCTATTCTCAAAATAATTTTTAATACCAGATTAAGATATATCAGTGATTTCAAAACATAAAGAATAAGACTAAACATGAAAAATGTTTATTTTATATGAAAAATCACACACATTCCAGCATGCTGTTTACCTTCAACAAACTGGTCCTTTCAGATGAGGTTAAATCCTTCTTGTTCTGTCCTATATGATTAGAGGATTTCCTTTGTTTATTTTCATCTGATTTTATGACAGTTACAGGAGAAGGGTTGTTTATAGAATGATAAATCATTGCAGAATGACCACAGCAAAACTAACCATGATTTTACTCAAGTGAAATTCAAATTCATTTTTGTGTGAGGGGCAGTGGTAGAGGGAGCCTTACTCAGGTAAAATGAGGTAAAGAAGTAACAACTCAGTGAGAAGCTTGTGATGATCAAGTATTTATAAAAGGACATCCATACTAAAAACATACTGTGTTTACTGTTCTTTGTTTCTAAAAATAAGCCTAGAAGTGCAAAGCGTTATGTTTGGAAAACATCAGAGTCTATGATAGTAGTGAAAAACAATTTAAGTTCTGATCTGTCATTTCTGTGGGTAACCCCATGTGGATGATCTTTTATAAGCAGACAGGAAGATGAGGTTCATGCTCCCAAGGATCATCCAAGCAAAGCCCTTAACCTGACCTCCATCAGCAGGTGATAAAACTTCCATAAACTTCAAAAGGAGGTGAATAAACATATTGAGGACTACATGGGGAAAAAAAGTGTCATTTGAAACCATCTCTTTGGAAGTGGATAGCATACTAGCCAGAGGTTTAGCACACATCTCTAGCAGGCATAACCAGGTCTGTTCACATGCAGGGTGGATCACTCTGCATCAATATTCCTTTATTATCATTTTATTAGCACAGATACTGATGTCTAGTAAGTGTTAAAAGCCCCTGTAGTATAGGACTTGCACTATGGTTTGTCAAGGAGAAGACAAAGTATGGGGGAGCAGGGTCTATTGTGTATTTTCATTAGCCATTAGCACTTTACCTGGAGTATTTTTAAAGCATTTGGAGAGATGCCATGAGGAAAACACACAGATGGCCAAGATAATGGGAGACTGAACATTTTCTCTCCCTTGCTTGTTTTACTAAACTAATCTTAGTTTAAAGGAGCAGTGGGGGCCATTGCTTGTTATAGCATGAAGAACAGAGAGTAGCCCTTGCAGATGAGATGGTGATAAATAGTAGCAGATATGCTCATTAGTTATTTAAGAAATAGTAAAACAAATGTTGAATTACTAAAATCAATACTTGCTCTCCATGCTCTTCATCCTCCAGAAAAAAACCTGTCTATTTTTTCTTTCCTTCTTTCTGAATGATTAGACTAAATATGTATTCCCAGTGCCACCATGCGTATTTGAGCCATTGCTGCTATACTGATGATGTTATAATGAACATAAACATTTTGAAGAACATCACTACTTTCTGCATCCACACAGAGGCTAGAATGCAGTCCAAAAGACTTAAAATAGTAGATAGCACTTTAAAGTTGCAGAGGGTGTTTTTAATTATGTTACAACGTCTACCATATTTATGACAGTGGAAGATACTGGCCCATGCAGGCTTGAAACTGAGTGGTAGATCCTCAGTTGGCATATATCCTGACTCATACCTGTGAAAATGTCTGTATATTAGCTGTCTTATTACTGCCATTTATTGACCTTACTGCTGGGTCACTGACATATATTTAAATCTCTAAGTTCAATTTTGTGTATGCCTGGTACAATAAGTCTATGCAGACCAGGTAAATTAAGCTTCCAGCCTGGTGCCTTGGAGCAGTCAAATCCCCACTTACATAGGTTTAATTAATAGATAAATAAATTACAAGAACTGAAAGGACATTATGATTATCTCACCTGATCTTCTGCCTGTACTAGGCCTTAAGGATTTCTGGAGTTAATTGCTTATTTCCCCAATGTTTTGGAAGTTTAACTCCCTTTTTGATCATCAGTCTTCATGCAGCCCCCTATGGAAATAGGTAGAATTTCTTAAACACAAATACTTCATAAGCCTTTTCTAACATTTCTCTCCTAAACTTCTCTCTCAGTTTTCTATGATGTCTTGGGGAATCATGACGCAAAGTTTAAGAAATCAAGCATAATTGATATGATATTGATTCAAAATATGCCAGAGGCAGGGGACATTACAACAGCCCTCCAAATTTTAACCTGTATTTAAATAACCTACTGTTTAAAATACTTTTAAAGTTCATTTTTCTGTTGTAAAAAGATACTTACAGACTGCTCTTGGAATCTCTTTTAGAAGGGCATGATTTTATTTTTGTAACCATTCTCAGGGTTACTTTCTGAGCTTTCTCCAATTCTTCCATATCCTACATCCTTACAGACCTCAGAGCTGAATATGGTGTTGCAGGTGGTGTTATAAGGCTGCTTAGTGTTGACAGAGAGATTGCAACTGCCCTACTGCTGCTTGGCCTATTTATATGCACAATGGCCTAATTAGCCATTTTATTCACTGTTATTTCATTTCCCTAACATTTGTGTTATCTGAAAACCTGGCCATTAATAATTTTGTGTTTACTTCTGAGCCACCAGTAGAAAAAAATGAATTGCTACCTTAGGGCAGATCGTGTAGTCCAATACCTCATCTCCAACAATGTGCAACTACCTCAGGCAGATAATTTAGGAAAAAGAATGAGTCTTGAGTGGGTAACACCGATTGCTGGTCTTTTACAAAAATGCAATTCACAAGTACCTTCTAAAGCTTGCCAATTAACCAATTCATAATTCCTGTGATATATACCTTCTTGATTTTATATAGCAGTTATTTGATTTTAAAACTTGATCCCATTTGCTGTATTCATGAGCTTTTATTCTTTTCAAAGTAACTTCTGATGTTATCTTGACAGGATCTTCTTTTTATAAGCCCATGTTAATTTGAATTAATTATATTTCCCTCCTTTAATTCTGTTTTAATCTAGACCTGTGTCAGTCTTCTGTGACGCTGTGTTTGTGATCAGTGTCAGACTGACAATGACTCAGGCCATTTTGTTTATGTATCCTCTGGAAATCTACTGGTTTTCCAAGATCCATAGAAAAGAAACTTTTATGTCACAGAGAACTTAGTTTTCAAAACCTATTCATATTAATTACATAGGTCTGATGATTTAAATATATTTAGTTGTAGTAGCTCTCTACATTTTTTTGCATTGCTGGCAGTAAGGAAGAAAGAGCATTAGGTGTTAAGTACACCTTACTTGTTTTTTCCAAGCAAAGAACAGAAATATTTACTGAATGCTTATGTTCCTTGCACCTTTTTATAAATGGTTTTGTTTTTTCTGGGTAGGAATAAGCCAGGACCGTGTTCATGTTCTTTTTTTTTTTTTTTTTTTTGTTAAAAGCTCTTTCTTACCTACTAAATTGCTCAGGCTACAGATTATTCCTTTGATATCCTTTTCCTCCTCCTATCAATTTTTTGTAATTGCTAATATCCGAGTTTTATTAATTGCTATTAACTTTTTTTTTTTTCTGTATTCATTTCATTTTTGTATCCTCATTTGTAAATCAGCTTGTTTTTAGTTTCTTTTAAGCTGTGGTCAGCAGAAACACCACCATGACAGAGACTAAGAGTTCAGGAAAACTGTTGGATTAGATTTTGATTTAATTTAATTCAAAAAATTAGCTGTACAAATGTGGATTCTGCTCAAATTGCACCAAACCAGCAGCATCACATCCTTTTCTTCCTGTGTTTTAACCTTGTGTTTTAACCTTGTGTTTTAACCTTTTAACTACTGGGAGACACGTGGAACAGTATGCCCAAGAAATCATATTAGCTTGTGGATTTTTCCAAAGGCATGGCTTGCTAATTCGAAGCATATCACAGTGAGTTTTTTAAGTACTCTGGAATAAATTATTTTACTTAGAATTCAATGGATTAATATTTTATTAAAACTAATTAACATTTTGCCACCTGACTGAACAAGTCAATTCCGTTTGGGCACCTTCACCTTTAGTGGCAAGGTAGAAGAAGAAATTATATGGTGTTTTGCTGTATGGCCATATGAAAAATGAATAAATAATGAAACTGCTAGCATCAAGACCATATGTATAATATGTATATTACCATCATGTTTACTGCTCTGTGGAAATATAAACTTTACTTAAAAATCCCTCAAAACCACTGGTGAAAGATTTGTATTCTGTTGGAAGGAGCTGCTTGCTTTATTTCACAGATGTTTTTATGTAGGGAATTCACAACTGAAGCTTCTGGTTCAGTTTGTCTTTCTTATACGAACAGTATACCTAGGCAGAGACTGTGTTCCCACACATTGCTGTAATGAGTTTGATTGTTGTTGAATGTTTGAATGATAGTTATCAATGAATAATAACTATTGTATTATCCTTTGGCATCTCTTACAAATTACAGAACTGGGAAGACTCCAAGTTTGAAGTAATAATAATGTACTTTGAACTTAACCAGAGCTCTTGCCTGTCAGTTACAAAATGGTGTATAATCATGGAGAGAATAATGTTAATTTTTCAGGTGAGCAGAGGGAGGTTCAAGCTGGAGCATTCAGAGCCACACTCTAGGTCTGAAGAGGTTCCAGGGATAGAAAGAACCTCTATTAAAATACCATGTGGACAGTGTACTTAAATAAAGCTGCTCCAAATGTCAGAAGTTTATCTAGTTAAAAAAAAAAAAAAAAAAGTCTTCTAGAAAGAAAGAATCCTTTTCAGGAGACAGCAATTCACAATGTTGACAAAAATGTCATTGTCATTTTAAGCATTTTTTGACAGATTCTTGTCATCTGGGCATTCTATTCATCTTTAGCCTAGTGTAGTTCTTCCTGTCAGTTTTCCTCTGTATTTTTGCAAATTAAACCTGAAAATATCAAGGCTGTGCTGAAGCTGAACAGTCAAAGACCATGAGGGAAAAAACTAATGCAATATAATTTGGGGAGCAAAGCTTTGCTAGCTAGGAAAAAAATAGTAGGGAAAAGCAAGAAATCTTATTTTAGCCAAACCCATTTCTCTGTCGTTGATTTGAATCTAGCAGGATATTGCAGAACCTTAACAGATAATCAATACCTGCACTGAATTCCCAGTAGGTGTACATGGCTCACACTGTATTCCATATCCTGAAACCTAAATCTGAAATTCAAAGACAGTGAATGTTTCCAGGTTGGATGAGGCTTTGAGCAGCCTGATCTAGTGAAAGGTGTCCCTGCTCATGGCAGGGGGGTTGGAACTAGATGATCTTTAAGGTCCCTTCCGACCCAAACCATTCTATGATTCAGAGACTTTGAGGACTGATTATTGGTGTGGGAAGAAAGGGGATTCAGCAATGGTACATATGCATTGTTGTAGAATCAGTATGTCTTTTCCTCAAGGGTTAGCATATGTAAAAGTAAAGTAAAACAACGCAATATAGTCAGAAAAAAACCCAGCAACTCTCCAGGTGTTTGGTCTAGTCCAGACACTTTCCAATCATTCCAAGTGGCTTCCTGTGAACTCTTGATTGCTCTGTGTTTTGCTTTCCCATTGGAAAGACTTATGATGCAGTTTTGTAGATAATGTTTCCTGTCTACTTTCAACTTTTACTGCACAAGGCTTGTTCAAGTGAAGAATAGATTTCATGAGTCAAAGCTACAACTTTTCCCATCTCCTCCAGCATCACCCATACCAGAGCCTTCCTTGAATCTGCAGGGTAAAGCTCTTGGAAGTCTGTGTAGTCTGTTCTGTGCTTGTGCACCCTCTCTAGTGCTGAGAATGCAAACCAGCTTTCTATTTAGTGACACCATATACTTTTTTGATATGGATGGAAGAATACAGACTGAGCAAAGGTAGAACATTTTGCCTTGTTCATAACAACTAAAAAGTATCCTTCTGATGTCCTGGTATTATGTGGTGACCAGGCTGCTCCCAAGTTGTCGTATTCTGTGGGAATCTCAATTTTTGTACAGACCAGAAGGAGGAAAGGTGCTCTCCTTTGCACAAAGGAAGGAGGAGATTAAAAGTTAACAAGGTAGGATCTCCCACAACTCAGTGCACATATAATCATTTTAGACTAAATATTAATAAATATCTCTCAATATTTCAGAAAAATCACCTGAGACTTTGTCATGAAGTATCTATCATAAGAGCTATCTTTGTTTTTCCTCCATAGTTTTCAAGGAGGAGAACACACGAACCTTGAAATTCCTGTCTGTTAACCACCACTGTGGATTCCTCTGGGAGCTGATGCAAGTCACATCTTTATCTTGTGGGGTCAGTGTCTGAGGACTGGTTTAGGACAGTCTCATTGATGTAAGAGGAAAAGAACCAGATCTTCTGTTTGTAGTAGGAGTATTTATTTGCCTTCATTCATTCTCTTTAAGGCTGATAGGAGTTTTCATTCCCTTAGCAACTGGCAGTGGGCTGGGAGGTAGCAATAAAGCAGTAAAATAACTCATTATTTCTGCAACATATTGAGATATCCCTTTAGAAAATACTGTAGTAGGTCAGAAAGCTACATTCCCATTCTTCATAAATTTTGCATTATCTAAAACCTTTTCATCTTCAGTAAGAGAGAAAGACCAAAAATTTAAAGATGTTTGTTAAATTCTGGAGTATTTAGTTTCAGAAATGCCGCAAATTGATAATCCTAAAATAAAATCCGCTTCTCCAAATTCTTAAAACTTACTGACTCAAAGTGGGGCTATTTCTGGCCCATTTAATGGTGCTCCAACATAAAGTTATAGGCACAGATTACTGCTGTACTTTCAGGGTAATTGGCTCCCCAAGCTGCTGTGGTCACATAGCCAGGGCCACGTGAGGCCACTAGTCCTACGCCAGTAACCAGGCTGAGCAATAGAAACACTGAGTTCCTCACACTTCATTCTGGATGGTGGCTTGCAGGGGGACCAGGAGCCCATCCCAGACTTGGTTTCTGAACACTGTGGCAGCAAGACTGGAAACCCCGTCCAATAAATTCTTCTCACTGCTGATGAAGACTAGTTTCCTGAGCATAAAAGGTGGGCAGTAATTCTGGGAAGCAGATATCCCAGAAGTTTAAAACCCATGGGGATCTGAGCTGTGTGGCAGTCTTTCAGGGAGCATCTGAGAAGCTGGGTGGATGAATGAAGAAGGGAAGAGGCAGACAACTGGTGAGTTTTGTTAGCAGACTTGTTCAAATCAACACTTCTCTGCAAAGGATTTCACTTTCAATAGACTGGCATTTTTCTGACAGAAGTTGATTTTGATTTTTTTCAAACATGTCTGACCAGTACCAGTCAAATCGTCATGAAACACCAGGAGACTCAAGGCCCAGCTTGTTACTTTATAAGAGAGTTTTACGCATCTTGCTTGAATCAGCATGACCCTTTTTACTTGAACTTGTTATGCTGCAGATCTTCTGGGTACTATTTGTGCCTTCCTGTGGCTGTTCTGCCACACACTATTTTTTTACAGGATTTTGTACTAAAGCAGTAGCCTCTGTGCTTGCTTTGGGAATTTATGAACCATCTTGCACCTCTGACCACACAGCTGTGCAAAGAAGTTCATGCTTTTAACAGTTTTCCCCAGATAGAGAGTAGCTCTTCCAATGACTGGTGCACACAGAATAAAAAGAGAAGATATTACTGAAGGCTGAGCAAGGGCCAGCAGATGGAGAAGTATTAAAGCAATCAGGGATAAAGTGGAATTTTGCTTTCCAAATGAAGATCAACACATTCACATTGCTGTTCACTTAAGACAAAAAACCCTCCAATAATTAACTCAGCCTTAGATAAATTGGATGATTTATGCCAGGACTCAAAGCTGATCTCTGGAAGACAGTGTTCCTTGCTAGCCCTGAAACACATACCACACTAGTGCCAAAAGGGTAAACATGTTCCATTTTGAGCTTTCTGCCTTTGTTTTCACTAAATAAGATCCATAGAATGACCTACAGGCTAAGTTCTCTTCCCTTTCTTAGCTATTTCTGAAGTTTCATTTCCATTTTGAAGCCAAACATCAAAGATTATTTTCCCTTTTTTAGGAGATAAAAAGAGAGCAAGCAAGAAAACAAGAGATGCTCACATCGTCACACAAGACCTCTGGAAATAGTGAATTCTCATCCTGTCTGAAACAGATCCATCACTCTGAAAACAAGTACATTTTGACTATGTTTTACAGAGCTCCCAAATGTGTGACTTCTCCAGCATCTTGTAGAAGATGCCATATATATTTCTTTACTCAGGAAATGGATACTGTACAATACCATAGTTCCTAGGTGCTCTGCTTGAGTGAAGTTTGCTTTTTCCTGAATAAACTTCAGTAAAATTATTCTTATTAAAAACTGAACAGTCTGCTCTGCATCTGTCAGTTAAAAATATTTATGAGATACAAGGGACCCAGTTTCAAATGTTAACTAGCTTTAATGCTGCTTTGATTCAGGAAGAAGAAAGACTGGAATTAATCTCACATCCTCAGCAAGGCATATTAGCTACTAGGTGACCCATCTCATAATCTCATCTAGGTGACCCATCATTTTGACAGCTCTTCTTGAATCAGACCTGAAGCTTTCTGTTTGGAACTAGAAACTTTGATAAAACTTCCCTATTTTTAAAAAGAAAAAATCAACAACCGTTGACTTATGAAAGGTTTAATTTTCATTTCAGGTATGAACAAGGACACACTCAGAAATCTGAAAGATTTTAACAAATGAGAATTCTCAGTCACAGCTCTACCACAGCATAGAGGTGCCACTTCATCTAAAGTACTACTCAGACAAGTTTACATAGTGAACAAATACCACTGACCATGATGAAATAACAAGACATAGTTAGCAAGAAAGACACTAAAAGGGTTGAACTAAAAGAAATAAGCCACTCTCTTGCAATCACATTTCTGTTCCCGGATTAAAGATAGCAGATAATGAAACAATAGCTCACCCTGACTGCTTTTGTAACCTACATGAGATGATTTCAGGGATCTTCACAAAATTGTATAGGTATCATTTGAAATCATCTTCAAAATATAGGGTCTACACTATACTACAAACCTTCAATATCACTAAATAACACCAATTTCAGTGAAATCATTTAACATCAATGTTTCACCCATGAAATATTTAAAAAATGTACTGCTTACTCCTTTTAGTGCAATAATTTTTTTTAAAAACCCTGGAAAAAAAAGTGAGTTCCAGGAAAATAAAAAAGTATTTTATGTGAATTTAATCAGATAGACCATTTGGATTTGCTTTCCTTTTTAAAAATAGGTAACTGGGAAGAAGGAATATTTCTGAATACCCTATTAACTAAATAAGCATTAATTAACATTTTGGAGAGATAGATAAAACATGATTCCGAGACTGGTATTCATCCAGTGCAAGAACAAAAACATAATATTAAATACATGCAAGGAGTATAATGTAGCAGTAATTTTAAGTGAAAAACATACTCAAGAAAATAGTGATTTCCTCAAGAATAATGTGCAAATTGAGAAAGGGGAGAAATGAATTGAAGATGCATTACTAAAATCACTCGTGTTCTTCAAACTTTGAATTATTAGAAAGTTCTATTAATTTGTTTTTCAAGTACCTTTTGCAATCCTGAAAAGTACATATAAAGATATTTTTATCACTTTCTAGCCAAGAGTAGATTTTATTCTGCAAGTCTGTTTTGCACTGTCCTTTTTGGCGATTTTGTTTGTTTTTTTGTTTTTTTTTTTTTTTAAATAACAGAGGAAACCCATGTTGAAAAGCTAGTTTTGTATTTTGTTTTGAAAATATTTACATATGGTAGCCATTTATACCTTGTTTACACCCAAGCTCCATGTTCATCAAGTAGCTGCTAAATTGACTATACCTTCTGCCCATAGTTTACTTGCAAACCTTACTTCGGACACTGCTAGTTCCACTGTAACCTCATGAGAGCCAGAGCTAGAATTTTTAGGTCCTCTGGCAGGACTTCAGGCACTTCCCTGGCTTCCCATAGTATAATGGATGAATAATTCTATCAGATGGATTGTAAGACAATTGCTCTGTCTTTAAATAGTCTCTGGGAGTCAGGATCCAAAACCACGATCATTTCCAGGTACCTTGGACCAGACTTCAGGAAAGAAGTGAGGAGGACAAAAAGATTTTAAAAACTTTGTAAAGAATGCTGACATGATTGAACCTAAGCACATTTAAAATATCACAGTGTCCTTTGTATAGTGGACATTGCTCTTTGGAAAAATTATAGAAGATGCAGACATTTACAGATGTAGAAGGAGTATTATCTGAAAACAGGATCTTTGTTACCGGCACCTTTAGCTTCCTGAGGTCATACTCCCATGTGCCATTTGTCATATCTAAGTCCAGGGCCACTTCTGTGCTGTTTAGAAAATGTGAAAAGAAATCCCTCACATCTTAATTAGTATGTGAAAGTGTATTGGAAAATGTTATAAATGCCAGTCAGTGCTCAGATACAATAAAAAAGGTTCTACAGATAAAAATATAGGCAGAAAATAGCATGAAAACTAAATTGTCTGGAGAATAATGTTTCAAATCCATGCTATTCAGGTGAAGACAGATAAGTGAAACAGAAGCAAGGCTGAAAGAATCCTAGAGATGGCCGCAGAAAACAAATTAAATTACTTTGCAATGAAACACAATGGCATTAAGGATCAATGTATTTGGAGTAAAAGGGAGAAGGAAAGGGTAAGCTGAATATGCAGATCAATCCTTGCCTGCTGTTTGCTGTGCAGCAGTGAAACAGCTAAGTACCACCTTGTTTTCAATATTAAATCTGGGAATATCAGAAAAAGATCAGCAGACAGGAAAAAGAATAAGAAAGAATAAGTGGAGACATTTAATTACTTCAAGTCTGTCAATCCTCTTCTGCTTTACTCACTCTTAAATCTATGCTTTAGTTAAATCTTCCTATCCACAGATAATCCAGGCAGCCTGACGTTAAGTGCCTAACAAGACACAAAAAAGAGGGTCATTGCTAGGAGGCTGTAACACCAGTAAGGGTATTCCTAAACAGTAATTTCTTTATTATTTGCTGGCTCTCTTACCATCAATGGTGTGCATAAGCCCTTGGCCACTGGGACTTTGCTCTGCAAGCTGTAAGATTGTAAGTCATTCATACTCCTTAGAAAGGCAGTCTTCTTGCCAGAGGAGGCAATGCCAGGCTTATTCCCTGCTCTCACGTCTCCCACCCCGCTGGTGGGAATTCCACCTTCCCTGTAGAGCATTCCTACCCATTGAGGGAGGAGTTATACTGGTATGGTAGTGCTGTGGACCTGTACAAAATAATCCCTTTATTATTAGAGGCTCCTCAGATGTTTAATTAATGAGTATTTGTGAAGCATTCAGAGGCCTTTGGGTGGGGATCTTTTCAGGAAATAATAAAGATTGTTCTGCGCTGTCTCTGTCTCATGATGTGCCAAATAATATTCTAATGTCTCCTGTGGTCTTGTGACCAGTCTGTTCTGAAACAGGCATGTTACCCAGAGTGAGGTGGGGTGGAGCATGAAATATGGAAGCAGAATGGCACAGTACCAATGGAGCAGGGAAGAGCAAGAGAAAGCCTTTGGCGTTGTGGTTAAAAAGGTCACATTATGTAGCCCTGGGAAGCACATGCACAGCACCATGTCAGGATAATTACAGCGGATGGTGCCTGCTGATGTTGCCTTTATTGCTTATAAGGACACTGTCTGTTTGTGTTCATGTTCTTGTCTCTCAAGTTTGTTCCAGCCTACGCGTCCCTTTTAAAAAATTAACATTAAAGAAGCCCAGAAAGGAAAAGTCACACTCTCATATACACACACACATACAAAATGAAACCCGACAGAATATGATAAGGTAGAGTGTCAGCTCTTAGTTGTCAGTTTCCTGGCATTTTGTCAGTTGTAATAAGACCTTCAGACAACTTAAAAATATGAGCTTCTAATCTCTCTTTATGTGTGTCCCTGTTTTTCATGCTTGTACAAATAGGATTTGGACTGAAAAGCAACATAATACTTATGGCCATGATAAATAAACACAGACAGAAATTTTCCAGAATAAGGATGTCAAATCAGTCGACAACCTAAAATATCAGGTGTGTGTGACTTAAAAAGCAAGCAGCAGGTTGCCTGTGGATGTCTTCCCTGTGTCATTAAGCTGATGGAATTATTCATGCTAAGGAAAAGGCACACAGGTAAAGCACATGCTAATGTGTCATAAGTTAAATGATACTAGAAAACAGAAGAACTGTTTATGTCGGTTTAAGTTTGTCCTTGGTCATAGATATAGAAGGTGGGAGCTAAATAGCTCTGACCCCTGGTTAATGAGTTCAAAGTGTAATTTTCCAGTTATTCACTGTCTGTGTGGACTTAGAGTGCTGGGCAGGCTTGCTGTCAGCTTTGTGACACAGAATCTGACTTTTATGGGAGTAGTGATGACAGTGACTAAGGAAGCATAACCTACATGAGGTAAATTAGTGGCAGAGGTGAGAATGAAATTCAAGCCCCTTAACTTGCAGGATTAGTGTCTGTTCACTACCTTGTATTCACTTTACAGATACAAAATATATGCAATCTGAATAAAAACCAACGTTTTGATTGTGGAAGCAGTGTTTTCTGACAGTGGAGGAATAAAAATTATTAGCCCAGGGTGTTATAGCTCAGTCTGTAATAAGATTGTAAGGCCCATCAAAAGATTAAAGCATGTTCCTCCAAGAACATTAGGTTGAACAGATGTGCATCTTGAGAAAAAAGGTAAATGTTTTACATTCTCTTACTTCTTCAGAGAGGACACTAGGTTAACTTTTTCTGATTAAATGATGGAGTGGCCAACACTGAAGTTTTGTTGAGAGAAATCTTCAGAGGCCCATCTGTGTTGATCAAGAACTATCTATTTCTTATGGCTGCATTGGCATTGCTGCAAATGGGCTCCACATGTTCCATGCAAACTCTGCATTCTGGCAAAGGGGTTCAGTGGGCACAGCTTACTACTTCTGCCAAAAAAGTGACCTTTTATTAAGAACAGATTTAGTCTTGAGATGAGAAAAGTGCTAAGGGGTGCTGTAGGAGCAGAACACCTATTGCTCTTCCTCACCAAAGTTCTGAAACCCTCGTATATTCCACCTTGTGAAAGGCAGAATGTACAGTTCTTGTGAGGTGCTTGTCT
Organism: Antrostomus carolinensis; assembly: GCF_000700745.2. Lineage (NCBI taxonomy): Eukaryota > Metazoa > Chordata > Aves > Caprimulgiformes > Caprimulgidae > Antrostomus > Antrostomus carolinensis. The sequence goes on along the minus strand of NW_010311228.1, from coordinate 49,806 downwards.
GACAAGGGAGAAAACATTTCCTAAAGGACCTAAACATTGAAGGAACCATGAAGATCCAAGTTTTGTCCCTTAGAGTGGGCATGCTCAATTCTGCATTAAATCCGAGTCTTCAGAGCAAGACCTGTGAGTTTGCAGTGCCTAGTGTGAATGCCTCAGCAGACCTTGCTTGTTTGTTTCTCTGATTCACTGCATGTGATTTTGTTTCCTTCCAAAAGCTGGCCTAGTGAATTATAAAAGCCTGCTATTAGTGCATCTAATAGAGTTGCTCCTTCAGGTCAAGTGGTGAGGATTTATGCCTTTCATGGTAGACTTTGAATCTCATTGATGACTTCAGCGTCCCTAATGTAAATGTGGTGAACAGGAGTAACACTGACCTTTATTTCTTACTCTGAAACATATAATCTTGGTCAGAGTTTTGTTTCAAAACTAGCTAGTGACTCACAGCAAACTGGCTTAGACAGCTTACTTCTAAATTGTGGGATCCAGGAATACTTCCCAACTCCTAGGTTCAGGGCCTCTGTCTTCAAACCTTTCTTTTGGGAAAGAAAAAATAAATGTGTGAACAGGAAGACATCAAGGATACTCCCGCAAGTCTCCGAGTCTGCATGGTCAGAGGACACCCTGGATGAAGGATTTTTTAATGAAATATAGTCAGCCTGACATTATAAACTTTGTCTTGTTTCCCTTCACATGGCAAACCACATGGTGATTTTCAAAGCAATAGCAGACTCAGGCAGGTCTCAATCAAGAATTTGTAATAAAAGAAAATAATCTATTAATTTCATACCCATTTATTAACTCATGAGTTCAGCTGAGAGTTTAATCTGAAATGCAAGTACAGAGGAGCAGGAAAACCAGTCTGGGATTTACTTGTGGTAATAACTTAGGGAAGGAGCTTAAACATTTAAAGGATTAAAAGATTTGGTAATAGTTTAGTCCAGTACAAAAGATGGTACCTGGAAAATGATGCATTTGGTCAATACTCTGAAGGAAAGGCAGGTGGAAATATGAAAAAGAGCTTCCATTTCCTGTTATTTGCATTTGTCCAGAGTTAATAATTATTTGAAAGCAAATTTCCTTGAATCAGTGCATTCTACACTGCTGGCTCTGGAGCTTTTTATATCTGGGGACAGTATTAACCAGAAAGGTTCTTCACATTTGGCAAGACAGAGGTGAGTCTAATCAAACTCCGAAGACTTTTACAGATTTTATAACATTGTTATAAATCAAGATTATGGGAAAACACTCATAGACAGTCCAGGTTCCAGATAAAGTATTATGTTATGTGGTTTTGTCCTGCCCTTGTCTTTGGCCTTTTGTACAAACTTAAACTCTTGTAGTCCTTAAAGAAGAAACCATAATTTGAAAAGTGAAATCCCAACCATAATTATATCTCCAAATATTTCACTTGAGGAAGAAAGTCAGTATTAGACGTTAGAAGTGTTTAATTGATTTTACTGTGAAAAGTCAAACTGAATTCAGGTAGAGGTGGGAATATTAGTAAAACATCGATTAAATTATTCAATGGAGTTTACGCCTTTATCAGTTCTTAGCTGTTTCATTTCAGAAGCAGTATAAAATCGAAGTAATTGGTAGATGCTGTCCTTTAAATTTATGAGTTGATTTGCAAGCCTCATCAGACAAATCTGCATAATGTTCCAACCTTGTGTTTCTTCTGCTGGTTTCATGTTTGCTGCTTAGGCTCTTCTTTCATCGCTGTTGAAGTCTTCCCCCCACTACATCTTTCAATACATGGATCAATTACACTGCTCTCAATTTTTGTTCAGTCATAGAATCATAGAATCATAGAATCATAATCATAGTATCATAGAATCATAGAATCATAGAATGGTTTGGGTTGGAAGGGACCTTAAAGATCATCTAGTTCCAACCCCCCTGCCATGAGCAGGGACACCTTCCACTAGACCAGGTTGCTCAAAGCCTCATCCAACCAGTCATTTCACTTTGTCTTTGAAGGAGATAATTAATACATTTTCTGAGGACAAAAATACTTCCTAGGCTTTCATTGATATCTAAAATCTCCATCTCGTTATTCACACCGTCTTGAAACAATATGTTCTAAATTATGAATCTAGTACAAGGGAATTTGGCACTGCTGAATGATACTCAAGTGACATCTTTGTTTCTTTCTCCAGGAAACATACATTATGAGCAATGTCAGGGCAGTCTTTTCTTATAACTTTCACTGATATATTTCTGATTTGGATGCAGGACCTACAGGAAGACTGGAAGGTTCTTACTCTTTATATTGGTTTTAAGAGGCCACATATGAAAGAGCAACACCATCGTGCATGGTGCTCTCTGATGTGAACAGACAGTGAAAGAAAATTCTTATCCCAAAAGGGATAATGACAAGTAAATGGTGGGAAGCACAAAGTCATAGAACAAACAGATACCCTAATCTGAATATAACCAACTCTGGTTCCTTCTGTCCTGCCCTGTTTCCTTGGTCAGTGTTTTAACCACTTGACGTATAGCACTAGATCTGGGGAACTTGAATGCTTCCTCATGCCACAGACTACTTGCCTCTTTTATTACCTTTGAGTACTGTTTACTTGAAGACCTACAAAAATGTCGGTGATGCCATCAGCCTGCAGTGACTGTCATTAGCTGATTCAGCTTCATGTAGGAAAGAAATCCATGGAACAAAGTAGAGTTCTACCTGCTTCCTCATTTCCTGTGCTCCAAATACTGATAACCTGTATAAATATAACTTGTTAATTAAAATGTTGATCTTGCTTTTTTTTCTTGGTAACCAACTAATTGATAACCTGCATTCTGACAGATTTTTTTAAGATTTTATATTCTGTATACAAACAGGCAGCCATTTGGAGGATCCATGGCTAAAAGTATGTAAATACAGTCCTCTATAGCAATAAAACTCTCTTCCCTTCCTTCAAGTAATCTGAATATATCTTATATATTATAAGTCAAGGGAAACCTTGCAAAAAAATGAGTGCCGGTTGAGGGATTGCAGTACAATTTGATCTCTCAACCCTACACATTTGGAACTATGACAGAAAATTACCCAAATCTGTGGATATGGGAAAAGGAAGCTTGAAATTTCTCTAATACAGCTATCAAAATAAGAACAGGTGACACAGAATGGCAAGCTAAGCCACCGGCTCTTGCCTCCCTACTTTTGGATCACGAGTTCTCAAATAGTGTGTTAGCTATATAGCACGTTAGGTTGGTATCGAGTGAAAGTTAGGACTAAGGAATCACTAACAATTGTGATAGAAAAACGGGAAAAAAAAACAGTCCCCAGTTATTTATACTCTCATCTGACTTTCTCCTGATCTCCTTGTTCAATCTTTTGTCATATCGTGGAAGTGACTCTGTGCGTTCTTTGACACAGGGATTACCAGCCAAATCCAATGCTGGCATAACTGTACTGGTCCTGATGATATTGTGTGATCTGAGAATCTTATGGAGGCAGTTATTTGTAACTGCCTGGAATACTTTGCAGTACTTCAAGGTAGATGATTAATTTATCACTTAAAAGTTTGAGCACTGATGTAAAATCAGCAAGGGGGTAGGCTTAGTAATATATTGTAAATATTTATGTGGAGGCCATGAGGTTCTTGTCAATGAAATTCCTTCTTGCATTATCCTCACAGTCTCAAACTTTCATTCACTGTCCAAAAAAAAAGTATCCTAAGAAGCACTCAGAACCTCCTTGCTTTCCTTTTCCAGAATGGGCCATTTTTCAAGCGTGTCCTAAATAAGAGAAAACTAACTCAAATTTTAGTTATTTTCAGTTTGTGATGTGAAATGGAAGTTTGGCTGAAAGGTGAATCTGCTTTTGATGAGATATTGCACTTTCACTGATATTATGTCTTATTATTCAGACTCTCTTCATTAACTCTCAGAGATTAAGCCTTCCAGAATGTGTGTCTCATTGATCTCCCTATCTGTCTTACAGAAGTGGAAACAAAACTAGGAGGTTTATCTAAAATCTCAGAGTGAAGATTGTGTGGAATGAACACTGCCTTCCTTATTTATACTCTTGTCTTCCAGCACTTTGATTTTGCTACAACTTATTTTTTAAGCACTCTCAGGATACCACCCTGTTTGTTGTGGTTTTATTTGTTTGTTTTGTAATTTCTGCACTGCAAAGTACTTTTTCTGCTTTCAGTGACTTTCTTTAGAGCTCCAAATGTTCTGAGAACTTAATGCACAGACTGTCTTTTTGCCATTTCACCCATGCTGACTAATCATTCCTCTCCTAGAAACCTAATGGATACCAGTGCAGTTTATGGAGGTTAAAGGTTATCTCCTAGTTTCCTACACAATATCACCATTACTTGCTTTCAAATGTTAGCAACTCTGATATTTAAGGAGGCATTGAGAAACCTCTTGATTTTCTGCATTGTACTGCAAACTAATCTGCTAGCTAGGTTGTTTACAGCTGAGTGTACAATAAGTTCCCTTTCTCAGTTGTCATCCTTTTGGAATCTTCTTATCCCTTTAAATTCCTCCAGCCAGCTTCTTAGTCTGGGATTTGTTCTCCACTTTGTTTATGTCTACTGGAGCTGAGGACTGCCAGGAAGAGAACTGAATGAAATTCTTGATTCTCCTCTTTCCTGTTATTAACTTGAGGAACACTTCTAGTCAAGACTCAGTTAGATGCCTCACTGTGCAATCCTTAAAGATCCTGACATGTTGCCACTGTAAACTAATTTGTTTGTTGTACAGGTGCTGGTTGAATGGTTGGTATTTGAAAGTACAGCCTGGTGGAAGTGTTTCTCCCAGCAGTTGTTGAAGGCTATAGATTAATGTCTTAGCACTTGAAACTCCTCAGATTTGAGTGTGTGAGAATGAACCAAATCAGCAGGAAAGGCAAACATGGGAAAGTGAGGTCCTGACTGTGAATTCCAACTTATGATGGAACTGTCTTTGTCAAAAAAAACATAGAGGAGAAGAATATTCATTAAGAGAGAAAAGACAGCAGAGCACACCATAGACCTGATTTACTTTATATATTTTTTGAAGTGAAACAACAGCAAATCCACTGAAGTCAGGAATTTTTTTTAGCATCAAATCACTTTATGGGGCCAAGTGCATGCAGGGTAAGAGTAAATATACTGATGCTATTTCTCTTAAGTAAGTCTCAGCACATTCAGGCTTTTTTCAAGAAATTCTCAACAATTTGGAGAACCAGATCTTCAATATAGAGTAATTTGAAACTTGCAGGCAATATCAGCCTGTTGTTAATATGATTTAGTTAAAAGGACAGTATGTGGCTGTCTGACCTGGTGGTTGGAGAGAGTCACGTGTTGTCTTCTCACTACCCCCAGGAACGAGTAAGCTAGTTCTTCAAAAGACTTATTTCAGAAACAAACCAAGTTTGAGAACAAAAAGATTGTTACTAAGGACGCCAAGGAGAATTTGGGCCTAAGTGCAAATTCACTAGTCTGGCTAGTCTAGGCTTTTGACAAAACTTAAACCCTGTGCTTTGAGGCTTCTGGTCTGAATCTTTAGAAAATGGGTGGCCTGGAAAGTATTAATGATAGGTGAATACTGAAAGATATATTATGTTCCCATTGAATTTTGGATTTTAGCATCTTTAAGGGCCTGGCCAATTATTAGCTAATTTGCATGCACAAATGCCTATTTTCTAGGACACAAACAGGGGGGTTTTTATGCATAATCACCTCATTAATGAAAACACAGAACTCACAAAATGCTTGGAGAGGTTAAAGTTCAGTACAGACAAAGGAGAAACTGGTGACTAACTTCAGACATGAGAGGTGCTCTGAGGGAGTGGGATTTCATTATATAATTTGTGGGCAGGAAAATGAAAAGAGAGGCTAAAAAAGCAATGAGAACTGCTTGGCTAAATTCCTGCTTTGAAAACTTTGAAACTATACTCCTAATCTTCTTATGGCAAAACAAAACCAACCTAACCATTTAACAGATGATCCCCTTGCTATAAAAAGCTGCCAGCTTGTATCATTTTGGCTCATATATTTGGCTTGGAGATAGGAACAGCTGGAGCAAAGCAAAAGGAAAAACCCTAAAGTGCTCTCTTTTCTTTGCTCACAGGCACTAAGCTTTAATTAACTTCATCATCCTCTTATTACAATCAAACTCTTCTATGGGGCTTTTCCTCTTCCCCAGACTTTTTATTCAAGCTATGTTTATACCAAGGAATTTTTCTCTTGGAGGCTGAAATTATCAGGATATCTCTCAAAGCATTCATACCATTCTTCAGATTAAGATTGCCTCTGAGAAAGCCAGTACTAAGATCCCATAGAGAAAGAAGCAAAGTCTTAAAAAATTCTCTTGAATGGGAATGCATTTTTTCATCCTTAGGTAATCTTCCTTTTTAATTATATGTGAGCACTATTAACAGGGTTGATAGGACAAGGAATAGTGTTTTGAGAGTACAGAAGAGCTCCCGGGGCAAAAACAAACCCGAAGTTTATCTCAATCAATAGTATCATATTCTGCAAAGGGAAGCACCATTCCTTCCAGGCTGTTAGTGATCTGCTCACAAAGACCCCAGGCATACCTGTGGGTAATGTGTGCTATAGTTCCATACTTTATTGTTCTCAAAGTAAGGGCACCTGAAAGAGATGCTCAGATATTCACATCACTACCCCAACATCTGAACAAAACTGACAGATATTAAAGGGCAATATGAGCAGCATTGACCATTTGCACAGGGATTTATATTGACAGTATAATCTCTCAAATTCCAAACTGGCACATAAGCTACCAATCATCCTGTAGGGTGATGAGCTCAGTGGATATGCCTAATGGTGTGTCACGGGACAACATAAAAAGGAAATGGTCGCGTTTGTTTTCTTATTTATTGTTGAGAAATTCTTCTATTCCTTTTTACTGCCTGAATACAAATGCCTTGTTTGTGATCTTCTAGCTGCAAGTAAACATTGTCTATTCTCCTCCCGTGCCTCCTCACTCTTCTTTTTCAGGCTTTGCTTTATTTAGGAAAAACAGTGTTTCAGCTCTAAAATGAGTCTTGTATCGAGCCACAGGTTCGGTCAAGTCTGTGCACTTTCACGGCTTCTGCTCCTCCCTACTGAAGCATTAGTTGGTCTCTGGCTGGGATTAATATGACATGTCAGGATAAGGATTAAAAAGGAAACCTTCATTTTTCCTGAGTGATGCTACCTCTATGGATACCTCATGCCTGACTGTGTCCACATGGTGGTAATCTGATAAACCATGACCTTTAAAAATGAGCTTTGCAATAATTCAACACTGGACAAGAATTTAAATGAGAAAAGACCATTCTGATTTTAAAGCTGTTGATGTAAAAAAAAAAAAAACAAACCAAAACCATAGGAAGGATAACTGTAGAAAAAGTGGACCTGGGCAGAATATCTCTGATATATTCTCATGTGCAAATCTTTTTAGGTACCTGCAAGGGAGCACCCTTGTCTATTTTTTTCTATTCCAAATATGTCAGCAAAAGTATCAGATAAATTTTTAGAGAATTAGCATTCATTGTCTGCCTGTAAAGCCAGGTACCTTCATTGTCTGATCCAAGTTTTTCAATACCATTCACTCTCAGGACATTTGTAAGTATTCAGCACTTTGGAAAAAAATCACACCATTTAGGTTTGCATTCAGTCTCCCCACACATATCTTTACCCGCTGTATTTTGATGCACTGTGTATTATCCAGCTGTTAAGAATCAGTGTGTCAGTTCCAGTCACATAGTGATTCCCGGTTAACATAGGAGTTACCATGAAGCTCATCTCTTACTTGATAATAAATACCTCATGTTTAAGACTGATCCCATACGTTTTCATGCTGTCTGACCCACCCGCTTCCAGAAATGTCTCAACTGGTTGACAACCCTGTTTATTTCTGTATTTGCCAGTTGCATTCTCAAGCCATTTTCTTTTTTTAAGTCAGTGTGCCCTGATGTTCATTTACTGATTTTTGTATGAGCAAACAAGCTATTTTCCTTTCATACCAACAAACCCATTATAGTCCAACATGAAACTGAAGTGATCTCCTCTCATTTTTAATAGCTGTTAATCTGACAGAGTTTTTGACACAGTACTCAAGATTTTAGTTTTGTAGGAATTGCAAGACAACGGAACAACATGCCTCCTACTTAAGGTAACAAGAGTAGTGGGGACTGAATACTTTTCCAAGTGGGGACTCATTTCAATGTTTTTTTAGCATCTGTAAAGTAGGATTAGACCTGTACTAGCTTGAATCACTGCATATACTTTAACTTTATTAAAATCACATGCATTTGACAAATCTCTACAAAACTGAAAGCTGACAGTTAACAATTGTACAAATATTTATAAAATAGAATTAATATTAATTGAAGTTTATATTTTGGAAGCAACTCTACTGAAAGTCTCAAGAATGCATAGAAAGAAACTTTTTCTTGATAACAACTTACAGAGTTTTAGCATATGCTTATGAAAACACGATACTTGGACAATCATACATCATCCAGTACCTATATAACATTGGGAAATCCTTACTCGGTCTGTAGAAGACAAGCCAGTTGTTTCATCAGCTTGTAAGACAACAAATGTACACGTTCCATTTTGTCTTCAACCTTTTCCTGTCCTGTCTCTGTTCCTTTTGTGCTGGGGATGTCTGCAGGGGAGAGATTCTGTCTGGAATGGAGATATGTGCATGATTGTAAACAACGTATTTAGAATCATGATAGGCAAAACACATACAAGCTTGTTATTGGACCTGACTAAAGACTCTCTTAAAATTAAATGAGCACATAGTCTTCACAAAAACCGAATTTGTATTTCAAAAGAGATTCCAATTCTGCAATGATGTTTTCCAGTTTTGCATAAATTATGAATTTTGAAGTGATAAAATTTATTAAAAAATCCAAAACAAATTAGTTCTGCAATGTCAAAAGGTCTATATTAAAACCAGTAGTTCAACTGCTATATCTTAATAATTTCTATTCCTGAGTTAACATCTATTTTAAACTTATTCACTTTTGTCAAATAAGAAAGTCAGAAAACTAAATGAGAAAATCAAATCAGAATCACATTTTGACATCAAATAACTTCAAAATTCCTTCTATAGAAAGAATTAAATAAAAATGAAAACATTCTAGAACAGACAAGACAACTTTATACCACTGAAATACTATTGAACTGTTTCTGATTAGCAGTGGTATTCAGTTTCACTTCAGTTACAAGAACCGTATGAGAGGTTTTGTTCCTGTACAGCACAATATATCTTCTATCCTTTAAAACAAAACAAACCAACCAAACAAACAAACCCCTGACATTGTCTCTTGTTTAACACATGGGTCCTGGAAATGAGGACAGCAGCTTTCTCTTCCAGGCTCTGTCACTAATTTCCTTAACTCCTCAAATATTACCTGACTTTTGGAAAGAGCATGGACTGAGTTTGTTAATGTTTGCAAAGCAAATTGAGCCATCAAACAGAAATCACTTTCTAAGCACTAAGTATTGTTTTTGACCCAAGTCAAATTTAGAGCTGAGGTTAGAGCAGAGTGGGAAGAGAATAAGCAATGCTAAGAATACAATTTTCAGAGAAAATGCAGGGTTTATTTTTAGGATGAGTAAAGTGGAGGAAATTGAAATAAACTGCAAGATTATGTAGTTGCTTTAAAGAATTATCTTTGTGCTATAAACTCTTTTCATCCAATACCTGAAGGGGCCTACAAGAAAGCTGGGGAAGGACTTTTTTATAAGGGCTGTTAATGACAGAACAAGGGGAAATGGGTTTAAGCTGAAAGAGGATAGGTTTAGATTAGATATTAGGAAGAAATTCTTCACTGTGAGGGTGGTGAGACAGTGGAACAGGTTGCCCAGAGAAGCTGTGGATGCCCCTTCCCTGGAAGTGTTTAAGGCCAGGTTGGATGAGGCTTTGAGCAACCTGGTCTAGTAGAAGGTGTCCCTGCTGATGGCACGGGAGTTGGAACTGGATGATCTTTAAGGTCCCTTCCAACCCAAACCATTCTATGATTCTGTGTTTCTCTGATCTCCTCTCCTTTTAGTAAAATAAAAAAAAAAAAATGCTTTATAGTCATCTACTGTAATAATCCTTTATCTTCTGAAATAGCTGTTGGGAAAAGGCAGAACACATCACAGGACTAAAGCTTGTGCAGAAGCACCTAGTGAAACTGAGAGAGCTGTTGTTTCAGGTGCAGCCCCTACTGACTGTGGTCTGAGACTTGCCCACAGACTGTCCTTTGGCACTTTGCTCCCTTTTATCTAAGTATCAGTGCCACATATACTAATTGCCAAAAATTACCGTTCTCAGTCTGAACATAGCCTGAGCTAGGCTGACCCTAACTTACTCTTTGCCACAATTGGGTGAAGGGAGGCTGTGGTGGTTCTGTTATGCTTTACATTTTCCCTACTCGTGAGCAAGTCAAAAAAGGGAAATCCCCATTCCAGGAAACTAATTTCTGGTTTTAGGGATCAGCTAGAGTGGTCTGTGGCTGAAAGATCACAGAATTTGCATTTCTGACCCCTTACCAATTTTGTTTACTGCCCCAGCTCAGACCATCACTCATGTTCTCTACCAACATTTGCCAATATGGGCAATCCTTGTCATCTCTTTTCTGATGTACCTAATGTCTTTGTGTTGTGTTTGGATTGTAGACCCCAAGAATCTTGTCAGGTATGGATATGAAGCAGCTTATGTCTATACTGCAAGTGAAACTGTGATTGCAGAGTGGATAGGAGTTTCCAGCTCATTCTACTCCGGCTCTCAAAATGTGTACAACAGACATACCTCCTGGGACAGCCAGCTTTGAAGCATTTAACCATCAGTCTATTTAATCATTTCACTTACAGCTGCATCATTTAGCAACTAAATGTGTTTTCTCTTTGACAATAGAGTTTGAGTACCTCTATAGGGCTGACTGTTTCTTAATGAACAAAATAGATGTTCTAGAGCTTTAAAAGTCATGGGGCCAACAATTTACTTTTTTTAAAGTGTGGAAGTGTGGGTGTATTACTGAAAGCAATTCATTCTTTGGATTTGGCATAAAGTGAGTTGATTTGATTTGTTTCTATTGCCACATGCTACAGGCAAAGAATAAAATTGGAAAAAAAGGAACATATTGTGCCTGGGATGGGAAAATGTATTTAAATAACAGGCAGACCCCTAATTTGATCAGGGCTGGCATAATTCCAAGTGAGTGTTATCTCAAAAATTGGAAGTTATCATGGTTCGCTGCTTGTTACACTCTTCAAAACAAAGCAAAACAAAACAAAACAAAAAGAAGAAATAATTTCACAATCTAAATGCAAATTTATTTTTTTGTTCATTTGTGAGCTTAGGGTTTTGGGGTTTTTTTTGCGCTCAAGGGCTGCCAAAGTACAGTTGCCTAGGAAATGTCAGTCCAATTAAAATTTTAATTCTAAAACTGTCAAGATCTATTGGGGGAGATAAGTGTTTCTAGAAGAGCCACACAACAACAAATGGTAACTCTTGCACGATGTTGTAAGACTTAATGAAACTGTACTATGCTGGATAGTACGTTACTTTCCCCATGCCCAAGTGAAACCTGCAATTTCCTTGCAGCTCTAAATACCCATGATCTGGAATTGTGAAAGAGACAAAGGAGCTTGGAAAATGAATATAATTCTACTTGCATGGCTGAATGTTTAAAACACTCTAAGATTTGTGTCCAAGACAGGACCACTTGTCAGAGATCTAAAACTAACAGAAGAAATATGGTGATTATTATTCTAAGAAACACTATGAGCAGCAACCCAAAATCTGCGAGGCATGGGGAGGGCTCAAAGCTGCCTTCTTTTCGAGGCTTTATTGTTTTGACTGACACCGTTGAAAGGTCTAGCTTAGTGCATTTAATCATCTATTATTGTTAAAACTATTATTATGACAGTAATTTCTCAAGCATGGACAAGGCATACAGGAACAGATGGTGTACAGCTGAAAATGCTTACAAGCTAAGTGTGAATATGCTTTTGTGAATCACCTCAGTAATAAGCCACAACCTTTTTAGAGCTGTGACGAGCACCTGTTGTTGAGTGTACTGCTGATTTCTGCCTGGTGTACTGCTGATTTACTGCCACAATGGCAAGATTAACGTTAGATCAAACCCAAAAGTGTTCCAGAGACTTAGAAGCTGGAGTCAAGCCTTCTCCTATTACTAGTCCAGAACACAAGCAAAATTCTATCAGTAGAATTTGATGAATCGGGCTAGTGAAGAGGACTTCACAACTTTCAGAGCAAACTCAACTGTTTCTCAGATCCACAGCTAAGCTTCACCAACATGAAGTGCAAATAAATACAGCTCATGCCAGAGTTTCAGAACCCGTCTGTGGCTGGGTCTTTTGCAAGATGATGATTTGCTCTGTGAAGTCCCCTTCTGCTTCCTGTTCCGCTTCTCCTTTCTCTATCCATTCCATTCCCTTCCCTTCCCTTCCCTTCCCTTTTTAAATTTCTTTTTTAAAAAACCCCAAAAATCCAAAGCAGAATCATGACATTGAACACTTTCTGAAGACAGCCTACTTTGGCACCTATTCTCATCTCTGAATAACTTATTTGACTACTGATAGAAAAGACAGACACTTGCAATACTGTTCTACATCTTTTAGCGACACACAAGCAGTAAAAAATATTTAGTCTAGATATTCTTCACTGAGTTTGATGACATCCTGTCTCATGAGTTTCAGCATTTCCAGCTATCTCCCTTTCCTTCCACTTAAAAAATAAGAAGTACTTGCAAGCCTGTGTGCTTTCCAATTTAGATTTCAGTTATTTGTAATTGTCTTTTTTCAACCAATAAAACATCCCATGGGAACATTTAAAGGTTTCTTAAGCTGAAAATTAATAATTTCAAACTCATTTGGAAAATACATTCCAATTGTGTTTACCAAAATTTGCACATAGTGAACAAAGGCTCTGCTCAAGCATACAAGTTCTGCTCTGAAATTGTGCTCAGACTCAGAAAAGAGCTCTAAAGGGCAGCACTGTGTAGAATGCAGATGTGCAGGTAAAAATATTAGATAAGTGCCTAAATAAAACAGATTCAGTATCTAGGAAATCGCCTTATTTGTTAGTTGAAGGAGTGCAATCAATGAGCTTCGACAACAGAGTTAAGACTCAGTATTATAAATCCAGGGCTGACTGAAAGATGTAAAGGAATAAAGATTCCTTTGACGCTGTTTTTTCATTGATTTGAATCTAGACTGGAAGAGACCAAATTGGACAGCTGACAGCACAGGAGACTTCTCCACTGCAGCATATGGCTTATTTAGCCATTTTTGTTTGGTTTGTTGAATTTACTGAATTTATGGTAAAGGAACACCCACATATTATTTTACTCAATGCAGATTTTAATCGTATATTTTAAATAGCAAGTCAGAATATAACTAAAATTGGCAACCTAACATACAGTATATCTTTATTACAATTGAATGTTAAAACAAAAGGCCAGCCTCTTTCATTCAAGCCTTTGATCTGTTCCCCATTTCCATACCTCTTTTCCTGATTTCAGGAAATATTTAATACAGTTATAATTGAAAAAATATGAGGCTCCAAGAGGAAGGAAATAGACAAATGACCTATTGCACAAACTCACTGAAAAAAACTCAGTCTGCATCTACTTTATATTGAAATACAAACAGAACTCAAGGCAAGCCTATTGCAAGTGATCAGGTCTTTGCACCAGAAGAGTGCAGATTGTATATTGAGTTAATGCACAGTTGTTGGTATGCCAACTTGTTTTCTTGCTGTCTAGCCTAATCTTTGGTCACCACAGTGGCCACTCACCATTTTCACTCTGCTAACACCTAAGGAACTGCTTCTCAAAGCTCCCTGAAATAAATGGGTCTGAGGTGCCTAATAACTTGGATGAGTTACTGTTTTTTAAGTCTCAAACCTTTGTAAATATGATGTTTCTGCAGGAAAATTGTTCTACAAAGAAATGAAGGACAGGTATAAAGGCTGGCTTTAATTTCATTGACTACTGCTCCTCACTAGGCACAAATTAAGATCAAGATAAATCATAAGTAGCCCTCTCCCTCTAATTAATGTTCAAGACAATTGTGGCATTAAGAGTGAACACACGCCTTAAATCCTGTCTGTTTTGGCACAAAGTATCTAGCAATCAATCAAGTAGCAAAGTAGCTGAAGACTGAGGAGAACTCCAGTCCTGACACCCAGGTTCCTACTTAGATTCAGAGATCATAGAATCAGAGAAACACACCACAGAATGGTATGTGTTGGAAGGGACCTTAAAGATCATCTAGTTTCAACCCCCCTGCCATCAGCAGGGACACCTTCCACTAGACCAGGTTGTTCAAAGCCTCATCCAACCTGGCCTTGAACACTTCCAGGGAGGGGGCAGCCACAACTTCTCTGGGCAACCTGTTTCAGTGTCTGACCACCCTCACAGTGAAGAATGTATTCCTAATATCTAATCTAAACCTACCCTCTTCCTGTTTAAAGCCATTTCCCCTTGTTCTATCACTACCTGTCCTTGGAAAAAGTTCCTCCCCAGCCTTCCTGTAGGCCCCTTCAGGTACTGGAAGGTAGCTATAAGGTCTCCTGGAACCTCCTCTTCTCCAGGATGAACAGCCCCAACCCTCTCAGAGATTTAAATTTATGAAGGCATCAGATACACCTGATTTGGATAAATTTATTTTCCCCTATTTTTTTCTCTGCTCTGGAAGGAAAAGTCTCTTTGGCTATTTGAGCAGAAGTTGGTTGTATAACATCCTCTTTTCTGTTCATCATATTCTGGAGTACGGTATTTGCAGAGACTCTGTGGTAATGCCACCATCATAACAGTGGTCTTGTGAAGTTTGGGAAGATAGACCCTAGGGCTGATCTTAGATCACAACTTTTCTGTGAAGTAGCTCCCTCAGATATTTTTTTTTAACTAGAAAGAAGAACCCCATCACTGAACCTTAAACCCTCTGGTTTTTATTAGATTCAAATACTAGCTTTTCTAAGGTCTGAGTAAACGAATTTAAAGAGCATTAGGATTCCATTTCTTCTTTTCTATCATGCGTTTCCCTAAAATTTGTGACAGATGAGTTATAGCATGTTCTTGGTGTGGTCTTTTCATTGGTGCTGCCCCCAGTGTCTGTGCGTAGCAGATATGATATGTTGTCCTGTAATCTAACAACATGCTAACAAGCTAATACAATTAACTCCTCAATAGTTTCTAGAATTGCAGCAGCAGCTGCACAGCTGGCTGACTGAATATACTTCATCACCTATTGTAGCAGCTAGACATGGAGTAAAGACGTGGTGTCTGGGCTGTAACTTGGCTTATAGAATACCACCCACATTCAAATGAGGTCTTTATGCAACCTCTGACTTTAATGATGGTTATATATATTTTTTTTATTACACCTAGTAGATGGAGTGAAATATCTCCAATCTGCTATAGATTTCCGAGGCGAAGCAGCCAACCAAATCAGATGAGAACAATTTGCCAGCTGCTGTTAAGCAATAAATATTAGTCCCCAAATGTCATATTTCTTTGCATGGTTCCCTGAAAGAAGCTGTCAATATTTTCATCAGGAGGCTGGTTCTAAATCCTCTTCAGTGGTAAGGGTTTCCCTAGGGTATTCAGCACCTGTGAACAACAATTAAGCAGCCCATCCAGAGAGCATGCCCAGAGGTTACCCAGCGGTTTCTTTCTAGCTTGCAGGTGCGAAACTTGCTTAGCTTGTTAGCCAGTGTTCGAATAGCTGAGTGAAAATACTCTGAGTAGAATTTAAGCAAAGGAGGAAAACTCAGTGCCATACGAAAATTGAGACTTCATTTATTTTTCCTGATATGAACCAGTGATTTAAGCAGTACTCTAGGCACACAATTTGATTTATGATGCTAGAGGTGTGATGGCAGCTTTATAATTGTTTATCAATCATTTAAAAAATGCTGCTCGGAGTCTGATGAAGGTCTTTGGAAAGTTTGGTTTTAATTTATTGCAGTTCTCAGTTTGATTTTGGAGAATGCTATAATACACAGACACATTTTCTCTTACCTACCACCTTTTTTCTATCTGAATTCTGCCTTACAAGGTTAAGTAATCTGAGCAAACTGCCTGCATAAACATCCTCGCTTGTATACATGGTCTATCACCATCTGTCTTGCTGTTCCTCACTTATGAATTTATACCTAGAAAAATGATTAGTTGCAACCCAGTTCTCCGCCACATGACAGTACAGTATCTTTGCAGGACTCTGAGGAAGCAAGGAGATGTGGACACAGGAGAGAACACATGACTGAGGGAACATCGATAAATCCTAGGACTCCTCTTAGCCCTGTCATAGTGCTATAGAAAACATACTGGTTTTAGGTACTTCCGTATAATCTGCACAACCTGTAGAATGTTTGCTGAAAAGGTTAGAGGGAAAAAGAGGGATAGGGGAACCTAACATCCAGTGAACTGATGAGTCAGCAGGTTGTTCTCTCCACACTCAATAAGACCCAGCTTTAGCCTAACTAAAACCAACAGTTTTGCCAGTTTCTACTTGTATCCAAGAGGAAACCTGATTCACACTCTACCCCAACTTTTTCACTTTCTTAGAAAACTCTTGGAGCTTGAACATGAACACAGGCATCTCTCAAATGATCTCTTAAAAAGACAGCTGGCCCAAATTAGCCTGACTAGGAGGAAAACAACAACAAAATAAGCAGGCCATCTGTTTCAGAGATTGCGTTCCTTGTCAACTACTGCCATTTCAGGTTAATTGTGTAGTGGAAGAAACAGAGATGTCGCTTTTTGCCCCAGAAAAGCCAAATTTCTCCAGGTATTTAGACGCCAGTAAGATTTTCAGAAGTAGATCTTTACTTTCCACTGGAACTAGAAGTGATGCTTGGGGGTGATTTTGCAAATATTGCATCTATGAACACCAAAAGATAATTTTGAAATATGACCATTTTCTCTGTAGGAGTGTCAGGAAGCTGTTTTCCAACTTGAAACGCATTGCCTTTTGAATTGGTATCTCATGTAAAGGCAATTATGTTAAAGTTGGTCTACTTCCTATGTTCATTGTCTAAGGTATTAATGGCATGAGGAAAATAGAAGGCTAACCTCTAATTTTGAAATGAGTTGGGCAGGGAGACAGAGTAGAGTATTACTTGGTCTATCTTCTACTGTTACTGGGTTTCCTAGGGTCTCAGAGCTTGTCTCAGAGGTGCCAGGACTGAGCTGTGCATGGACATCAGCAGATACCATATTTTTACAACTTGCATAAACTTGTACATTTACCTAGCTGCATATGGATTTCAGCTTCTACTTGTCTCCTTCAAAAAGCACATGTAGTGCTACTAAAAGGAGACCATTTGGATAGCAGTCTAGGTCTTATGTGACTGTGCTCAGAATCCTGCAAGTTTGAGGAACTAGAGACATGTTTCTGCTGCTCAGTTCAAGGTTGGACCACCTGGGTCTGTTGGTTGGCTGTGTGAAAATCCATTATGGTAGAGCCCAGCTCTGTGTTAGCCAATTGTCTCACTGTGTGGCTAAAATCAGAAAGTGGCTGTGAAGCAATTGGCTAAATCTAAATCCATGCAAAGGGATGTTAAAGACAGGAAGGTGGGAAGTGTTTTGATGGCATTGCCACAGTTGTATGCATTGACAGTCTCTGCTCACAAAAGTCAAATTGGTTCATAGCCTGAGAACATTTCTGGACTTCTTTGATTCTTGATACACAAATTTCTTCTGATGCCAAAAGGCATTTTTCCATCTGTGATTGGAAAGGGATCCAGTACCTCACTCTCTGGCCATTTTACTGATCCAATTAACCCATTCTGTATTGGAAATCATACATAAATAATAAAATTCCAGCTGGTCCAGAATGGACTAGACCTCTCCTGGAGCTATATCTCTGAAAGGAAGTATATTTACTGAGCATTTCATGCATCACATTGGCTCCACACACAAGTTAATCTCAAGACATTGATCCTCATCATGGCATAATAATTAAATTATATAGACCAACTCTCATTCAAGAATAAGAAAACTCTTATTGGTTACATCCTACCAGAACTGTGGTGGTGTTAGGGACTGGAGGACCAGGCTCCTCCTATGTGTTAAGCATTCAAAATGGTGTCAAACCTATATTCAGGCTGGCAAAAGTTAAGTAGCTCTGTATTTTCCCTTAATGCACTTCCCTGCTGCAAACCCTGTCTCTGCTACAGATTCCCTTTGTAGCACGATTTGCTTCATTTCTTTGAGCCTCAGTTTCTTCTTTGTTAAGTGGGACAGATATGTTTTTCATTTAGTCTAATTACGCTTATTTGAAAATAAGCTTTTCAAAAACAAAAGGAGAATTGTGGCAGTTGTTGACATAAGGGAGGGGATTGAGATATTTTAGTCTTTCTTTCACTATCTGCTGATGTAGGGAGAGCTACCACAGGACATGGAGTGACTCCAATTCATAAGAGGTCTCAGATGGCCTAATAGAATGGAAGAAAAACTTTTGAGTTTGATCTAGGCATTGCTGGGTCAAAATCTATGACATGTATTAACTAGAGAATTAGACAAATAATTATCTTAGTCCTGTCAGTACTACAGTTCAGTACTTCTTGGCTTTCAATTTTACATACTATTATTTTATAATCTATAACACTATTACTTTTCTCACAGGAAAATATATGCATAACTGTAATCTAGGTGATCAATTAAACAATGGGAGGACAGTATCATTTCCTCCTCCTGCCCAACAACATATATTACTACTTTCAAGAAGACATTCTAGAGACCCTCTAGCAGAAAAGGGAGATTCATGTTTGTGTTTGTGATTTAATTTCGATTTGCCTCTGTGTTTTCATTTGAAAATACAGTGAGAAGGAATGTATTGCAGAGAATTTAATGTTAAAAAGTTGTTGGAAGATTAGAAAAGGTCTATCAGTTGCTAAAGTTAATATGTGCACCCACTCTGAATTATGTAGAATAACCTTTTTCTCATTAAGTGTAGCATTTTAATGAATTAAATTTATAATGGGCACTGTCTTGGACCTTACTGGCAATAAATTGCTTAGAAGAGTCAGACCTTCAAGCAATAGGAACCACATATTGCAGTTAATTAAGGTACATTAGTACAAATTGTATTAATCAGAAATGATAGTATCACCCTTGAAGCCTTTTGCTTAATATTTCTATATTAGCATTTCAACTAGTAATGAATCAACCTTCCAAATAAATATTGCCTAAGATAATACCATTAAAATGATGTGTGTTAATATTCAGTGCAGTAACGTCTTTCTTTCAGCTGATCTGTATGTCCAAAAATATATTGTGAGGAAAAATTAAAAATCTTGAAATATTTGATCCAAAGTAAAGAATAAATCCAAAATAACTTCTTACAACACCTTAGCCTCAGCTCCAGAAAGCTCCTCTCTGTTGGCGCTTTAAGAGCCAAAGCTGCAGGCAGCCTCAGCCTTGAGCAATTAATTCCTGACCTTGAGTGAAAAATAAAAAAAAGTGGGAAAAAACCAAGAAAGAATGTGTGTGAGACAAGATAAGGATGGTTTGTGAGCTGTAATTTTAACCAGTCAGAAGTAAAAGAGTGGCTCGTGAGCAGGTGGATTTATCCAATCATGTCAGTTGTTCAGGCATGTGTGTGATAAAGGGTAACGAATCAAAAGTGAAAGAGTGCGGCATGCTTGGGGCGTGCTGGAGGAAAAAAGGATATATAGCAGTGCAAAGTTCCAATAAAGTGCTGATGCCTGATGCCTGAACACATCTCAGTGTTGGTCATTTCTTCATCCACAGCTCCTCTGTAGCCAACTGAACCCAATGACAACTCTACATGCACACAACGAACCACATCTGTTAGCATGATAACTCTTGACCATAACTCTTGAAATAAAAAGTAAAGAATTTCTCTAAAATGGAAACTATTGTGTTAAGAAAATGTCTTCTCCAGTGGGCAAGAACTAGAATAACAGAAAATAAATTATTTGTTTCCAAAGTTTTATTCTAAAGCATGCATACAGGTTTGGAAAATCTTCTGAAAACATCTGAAAACATCATCTAACTTTTCATTTCAGAAAGATTAAACCAAGGATCCCAAAGCATCCTATTTTAGATACTTTAAGCACAGCAATACTTAAACATCCAACTGTGGAGAGGGGAGGGGAAGCATACAACAAACAGGTGAAGAGTATCTGATTTGATGAGTTTTTAAGGTAAAATATTGGATGTCCTTGAATGTTAAAATGGAATCTCTCACCTTTATTGTGCTTTCTGGTTTTGAAACTAATAATTTACTTTTATCCAGGAAGTTTTTTACTTGGCATGTTTTCAACTTAAGCATTGAACAAACATGAACTGCAATTCTTAAGCAGACATCTTCTTAAGTTTTTCTATCCTCAGTAAACATAGAAAAATCATCATCTTAAAGAGTCCCAAGCCCATGCACTAACCCTATTCACTTCCCAGTCTGTTAAAATCACATTGCTGTTTGCCATGTATAAGGTAACACCAGTTTTTAGTGAGTATTGCGAAGGGTATTGAGTGGACTCCTTTGATCTATTTCTACCTCTACCTCCAGCTGTTTTGCTGAGATCAATATTGTTGTGTGACAGTTAATGAAGGGTTTTTAAACACAAATGCAAGGGGTCTTACCCTCATAGCCAATACTATATTAAACATATTTGGACAGGATAGCTGTCCCTGCACATTTCAAGAGTGGTGAACTTCACAGTTCAAAAATAGAGCTGTCTCATGAAGATCCCTAAAATCTTAATGAGGTTTTGTTATACATACCTATCAATTTTGAAACAGTCTACCTCTTCTTTTCTTCATTTTTACCGTTATCTTCTTTATGTGTCCTCTGCTTTTACATCTTCAATGTATCTGTCCATATCCTCTCTACTTAATTTTGTTTTGTTTTGTGATTTTTTGCTTTTTTGTCTTTATGTAGGATTTAGTTAATCCAGTTTCTATTCACCATTTCAGTCATTGCTCGAGTCCTTGCCTTAAAAGACCACACATGATTGGCAAAAACGAATACAGGCTTTGTCTTCTCCTCCTTCCTCTCCCTTTCCCCAGCTTGCTACTGTCACTAGCATTGCTATAGATATTTCAGCGCAGAAGGATAGAGAAGTGGGTGAAAGACGGTGCTGAGCAGAACAAAGCAAGGATATATTTGCAACCAGTTTGTCATCTTTTCTGTATCTGCTTGATAAGAACATACAAAATGAAGTGAATTTTTACCAGTAGGCTCCACTATTTTGAAACAAAGATGACCACAATTATCTTGTTTCATTTTTCTAGGCTCGTCAGAGTCTGCAGGTAATAAACTTCAAAAGTGCCTTCTATCAGTTCCTGTCCGTCAATATTCTGAGCGTCTTCAGCTCACATATGTTAAAAATTTAGAGCATTCATGTCTTATAAAATTCAAGCCCATAGAGAACTACAGCTAAAACAAACCTGAATTTTCCTTTAAAGACAAAAGTAATAGATTTGAGGCATCAGGAACATAATTCAAGAGACAAGAAGGAAAAAAAAAATAGGAAAAACAGTTTTCACTGTTGGATTATTGCAATGCTATCTCATACTCCATGTCATCTTTTAAGGAAAGCTTCAGATACATTCAGATTCTCCGGTATTGTTCTTTTGGGATCTTACAGCTTATCCCTGTGCTTTCAGTATATGTAACCTCTTCATTAAAGACAAAAGAAATTGAGGTACAAAGAAATATTTGACTTTTCAAAGAGCTTTTCTGTCAGACAGTTTCAGAAATGAAGTCTGCCATATTTTCTTCTCAAGTTCCTTCGATGCACACGTCTTTGAGTCATTAAAGCTTTCTTCTTCCTTCTTCCCTACTTCAAAAGTAACCTACAAGTTTTTTAAGGACAAATATAATCTCCTCCTGAGGTCCTGCCATTGTTTCTCTGAAGGATCACTCAGCAGCGTGCTGTGTCATTCAGTAATGTACAGGAGAAGATCAGTAACCTTCAGAGGGCCCAGGTTCAAATCCCACTGCAGCCAATGGTGTATTCAAAGTCTGGTGTCAATAACATTGAACTACAAGTGCATTATTGTCTGTTTGTGTGCTCTACACAGGTACACCAATCACACCCTACCCAAAATATAGACATGCATGTTTATAAAATCTTATTTTAACTATCTCTAGAAAGTGTATTAACAGAAATCACAGTAATAGTTCTGGTGAACAGATGTTCACCTATATGTCAGCTTTTTCTACTTTGCATCAGCATTTTCTTCCAGAACTGCCACCTCTGCTGCTGGCAGGACAGTTTGGTACATGGAAGCTATTGGCCACACAAACCACATATTCTTATTTTCAAAGGTAACTAGAGAGGCTAAAAAAATTCAAGCACAGCTGTGGGTGATGTCTGTATCTGCTCTAATCACACTTTCTTTATGGCAAAGGGTTGGACTTTGGTTGCTTACTATTCAAGTCTTCCTTATCATCATGTTTCAGTGGTGCCCGTAGTCCATTTTTATACCCTGGGGGTCTTTCATTCTTCCTTATTACAAGGTTTACTGTTAGCCTTTTTGCTTTTTAATCCTGTGCCTATTCCTAGTTTATGTGACCAACATGCTACCAGCTATTGAACCACTGACATTTAGCTTTTTTTCTTACAACTCCTGCCTGCTCCTGGAAACATGTAATATAAGCAAATAACTAACAAACCAATCTCCCCCTTGAAATTCAGGTGTAGAGTGGTTTTCTAGTTTAGAAAAGCTGAAGATTTGCCTGTAAAGGCTCATACTCAGAGTGTAAGCTGATGTATTTAAAAAAACCCCCAAACTTAATGATTTTAAAGCCCCTTTTATCATTATCCTGGATTCTGATTCCTGATGCTGAACCCCCGATATTTAACAATAAGATATGGGAATGGTTATATGGAAGTATGTTTACTTCTTCTACCTTAAATTCCAATCTTGAGACCAGCAGAAAAAAACTAGGCATCTCCAAAAGATGCAATGGCATGTTTCTCAGTTTTCTGAGTGCTACTTTCTTCAGACTCAGGCATCCATTATCCTAAGCCCTTATTCTTAAACTAGACATCTTGTAAAAATCCAAGCTCCTGCTTTCAGCTTTTCATGGCAACACACCCAGAAGAGAAGAAAGCATCCTTTTTCATAAAACATATATTTCAGCCAAAAGTCTCATTAACCAGTTGTATGAACCTCATAGCATTTTCATTTCTGGTACTTCTGCCCAGGAGGAACTCATAAGTATAGGGCCCAGGCTCCTGGCAAGGCCCAATTCATTTTTTCACAAGGACAACTTCATTCTTTAAAAAATATTGTTAAAAGAATGAGCATCATAATGTATAAGAAATGAATACAAATACATTAAAGATGCTGTTAATTTAAGAACATTCTTAAATGTCCTGTGTTTTTCTGCAGTTCAACCATTTAACTTATGCCAGTTTGCAATTCCAAAGGAACCATGTTGCTTTCATGTATCTGATAATATGAGTCATACTATAGGGTTTTAACTTTATGATTGGCTGACTGTAATTTATTCAGATGTAAATGTTTGCAGAAAGTGCATTTTAAATTTTAAATATATTTAGCACAAGCATTCAGATATGTGAGCTAATACATATATTTTACATAAATATTCATTTCAGAGAAATTAAATCATAGAAGTACTTATAGGAAATGATCACAGAAGACAAGCACCTTGATATGAACACACAGACAGTACATTGAAAATTATGATTCTCAAAGACCTTCTTGGTTACAACCTAAAATCTTTAAGCACCTCAGCTTTTGCCAGAATAATTTTCTGACAAAATACTTTATTGTAATGGATAATACATTTAGGTTTCTTCTTCTTATCTCCAGTCTCTGACTAATCTCCTAAACTTTCTAAGTTATTCCATCTTTCTTTGTCTGACCCAGCTGTTTTATGCAGAATGGTATAGCTTCAGCTAGAGATATTGAGAGGTCATGCCTTTCCTTGGCTCCTTTTCTTGTCCTAAGAACCCTTACCCAACTTCAAAAAAAGAATGCATGGGCTAGTAATAGGGCAATTCCTGAGCAGTGGAAGGACCTAACTTGGTAAACCTCAGCCATGGAACAGGCACTAAGTTCAGGTACCTGAGGACACCTAAAATTGCAACTAAGTTGCCTAGCCTGAAATTTAGTCCAGATATTCATTGATATCTACTCCCAGATATTCATTGATATCTACTTTTTTTGTCTTTTCACAGAATCCTAGGATAACAGTTTTTCTTAACATAATTCAGTTTCTTGGTGAAAATAGTAAAACAAAAGAAAAATAATAATCTGCGTGGTCAGTGTAGGTCCTTGTGACCAGCTGTTTACACTGGCTGTGTAGTTGGTTTGGTTCAACAATTTCCTGATTTGAAGGAGGGACTGCTGCTGTTCTGAAAAGTGTCTTAACCTGAAAGTGCTCCAGTGTGATGGATTATTAGATGCTCTGATGTCAAGTGCTCTGAACCTCTCCCGTTAAAACTCTTCTACTGGAAATACCTAACTATTCACTGAAACAGGAGATGAACTCCTGGTCTGCTCAGTCATTTCTACGCTGCCATTAACACAACACTCTTTGTTGTTGATATGAAATGGGAAGGCTTCAGTGGGAGGGAAGGAGAAAGCTATACTTCAAACTGCGCATGGTGTCATACAGGGCACTTTCCTGTATGGTGGATGTTGTCGATTTCTTATTTAAAGACTGACAGAGTTTAGGCCCTGAACTCTGTAAGAGAGTTTATAGCTCTCAAACACAAGTCAGAGGAAGTACTACTGCCTTTCAGCTCAGATGCTAAAATATCTTTGAGATGCAAAGTCTAAATAACTTCTTCCCTAACCATTTTCCTCAACTGAGTTCTGCCTTTCTTCAGCTGAGCTCTCAACTTCTGTGAATTAAATTTTAGGTATCTTTCTTCCCTTATGTGTTATTTAGGCCTTTTTGCTCTGATTTGTACTTGAACCACAAGCCATCTACAAACTACTGTTGGAGGGGTCAATATTGCTTCATAGAGATTCCTCTGTGGAAATCTGGACTTTTGAGATGCTTTTATTAGTGACTATAATATGACCCCTCCCCTGAGACCAGATTCTGTTGGTAAGTCTTT
Source organism: Antrostomus carolinensis (assembly GCF_000700745.2). Lineage (NCBI taxonomy): Eukaryota > Metazoa > Chordata > Aves > Caprimulgiformes > Caprimulgidae > Antrostomus > Antrostomus carolinensis. Next base: position 24,759 of record NW_010311228.1, on the reverse strand, counting down.
CATTGTTTTTAGCTTCAACAGTCCCATGAGATACAGTAGTACAGAAAGGTTCATTGGAAAATGTGGAAGGTAATGTTCCATCACCTCCATATTTCCCAATTGTTTTACAATAAAGGATAAAGCATTACCATGCGTCACACTATTACATTGTCATGTTTTCACTGGTGCTATCATTGCACAGTCCATAAATTCTTGAAATGAAAAAAGACTACTAATCTGTCTATACAATGTTAAATTCAATGTGTTTCCTTCCGTTTCATCCCAATTAGCAGCAGTTAAATGGTTGGAAGCAATTCTGCATCTTCATTTGCATTGCCTGTCTAATAGCCTGATTTACATCAGTACCACCAGCACAAAATTTTAGTTAATTGGGATTTCAGTAGCTAAATGGCATTTCATTGTCCTAGTAAAACAAACACATGTTTATGAGTTTTTAAGTAAAACTGTAAGAGCTTCAAATGATGCTTAGTTTATCAAGCAGCAAAACTACTTTCTATTACAATTCAGCATTCATCCTGATACACAAAACACTAATGCACTCTTTGGGGAGGGGATGCCTAAGGCCACAATAGTAACAGGAAAAGTGTAAACGCTGCATAGAAACTCACCTGATTGTGGCTTCATAATAAGACTGTTCATTAGATAATTCTGCTCTACTATGGAGGTAGAAACTTCTCCTTGTGAGCAGAATTAATTCTACAATAGCTTTGCTGTTTTATCACAAAGGCTTAGATGCATTGTGAAATTAACTTCTTTTTATGTTCTGCTTAAGTCCTGCTGACACCCAGAGGGACCTAGAAATAGCTTCCTAGCTATAACATAGTGTTTGTTTTATTGCTACATTATTGCCGAAGGGCTTATGCTATGATGGAGCCTTGCTTTTAATGTCACTCCCTGTTGTTAATTTCAGGCATTCTAGAATGATGAGTCACATGCTTGAAAATCATGAGATAGTGTTAAAAATAATGAATTTTAAAACTATAATAATAACATGCCTTAGGGCTGTATTATTTTGCTTCCTCTTTTTTTTTTTTTTTTTTTTTTTTGAGATTAGAGTGGATGAGAGTCCAATGTTATTCTCTCATCAAAACCACCCAAACCTTACATTATCAAGGTATAAGGGTGATATATTCCCCTGATTCTGGGAGATGGAGGTTTTGAAGAAAATATCAAATTATGTAAGGCCTTTTTGCTAGCACAAGTTGTATAAGCATATACTTATCCATAACCTAGTGAATGTATTGAGAAGGCAGTATCCAGGGTTTGGTTGAAGTATGCAAGCAGGCAGATTGAGGAGGGAGGATGGTGGACCAAAGTGGACCAAAATCTCAGTTTGTGTAAATAAGCGAGTTCCTACTGGAGCTACCAGAGACAGTAATATGCATGCAGTAAAGCCTGGCCTGCTCAGTGTACAACTACTAGCATGTCAGACGCAACACACACCTTGTGTAACCTTTACCTGTTTTTTTGCCTCCAGAAACAAGACGTGAAAGTGTGTCATAAAGCTCATTCCCACTCTTGACTTAGGGCAATGGAGCAATTCAGCCAGTCTGCTCTCCCTCTTGTTTCTGTGATTCCACAGAAGAGAAGAAACCCATGCAGGAGACAGGATGCTTTGCATAGAAGAGAAATGTGCAAATTTGAAAGCCTTCTAAGAAATAACGAAGGTGCCTTATAAAGATTTGTAGTAAATTGAAAGAGTGAACAAGGAGAACAGGTATATATAAAGGTGAAGACGTGGGGAGAAATGAATCTGCAGCAATTAAAAAGAAAAAAAAAAAAATTAGAAACCCTGATTAGAATTCAGCACAGACTCAGATGTCATGTAAGGGACTGTATGTACTGCATATATGAGGCATCCTCAAGGCGTAGCCCAGAATAAAGTGACTGATGACTATAATAATGACCATTATTTAAGTTCTTCGTGTCAGCATTCAGAACTGAAAAACCACTCCTGCTTAGAGCTAGAGAGCACATTAACAAAAATGCAGAAGACAAAGTCAAGCATTTTACCTTGGGGGAGAGGAAGTTTAATGCCCTTCACTTTTCAGAAGTGATAGAATGTCTCTAAAGTGATGACAGTGGTGCAAGCTGGTGACAGCTTCAGTGAAAGTCAAAGAAAGCAGATAAAATTTTGCATGAGAAAACAACTAAAACCCCAGGACTTGTGAAAGATCTTGATGCCAAAGCAAAACAGCATGCTGAATTCTCTCTGAATCTCAAGGGAGCACTGAATCAGCCTTCCATAAGCACTAAAGAAAGGTGAATAGTAAAAATCCAGTACAATTTTTGTAAATCTATGCATGTCAGTGCTTGGTCAAAGTAATGATCATGAAAATTTGATCCATGGTTTTCAATTCGTAATAATATTTGTCTAGTTGGTTTTCTTCTGCATTTACTACCTTATTTTGCTTAGAGTGGAATGTATAAAAGTTAAAATTGAAAGGAAATCCCTCAAATTTTCCATCTTGAAAATGAACATGATGTGGATGAGGGTTGGATTTGTAGATTGGAAGAGCAACAGCTTTGAGCAATTTATAGTACATCCAGGATTGCAGCCATTTATCTGCCACAGTGTGCCTCAATTTGGTCTTGGGAAGGGAGCAGTTCTGTTAGATCCACGCTGTTAGGCCAACCTTTTGCTAATGCACTGTGCTTCATCAGCAAGAATATGGCTGCAGTATCAGGATCTTTGATTCTACCTGAATGGTATGGGCTCAGTAAAGCTGCAAGAGTTTAAGATGATACCCAGTGCTGATAGAGGAACTGATGACATTCCCATGGAAAAGTTCCTGCAAAACCCTTTCTGCAGGGTTTTGGAAAAATTCAATTTTTCGAAAATTATTTTTTTGGCTGGAAGCCAAGATTACATGATCATGTTGTTCCCACCTGTTTTTTCATCTGTTTGTCTCCTAATCCTTACCTAAGTAACTGTCAAATCTGGGGTAATTGCTGACAGAAAGCACCCGAATATGAGAGTTGGTATCTCCTTAGTTCTCCCACCTGTGGAACAATGTAGTTTATTTCTCCCTAGTTAAAAATCCTTTACAGTTTCCATTAAATGATATTCAAATGGTGCTATGCTGTGGTATCCTTTTCTGCCTGATAAACTTCCTCTCGTGTACTAGCAGGCTAATAACTTCATTTAGAATTTTTCATTGGACTCAGGGCAATCAAAATATTACTTTTTGTAACACAAAATAAGGAAATTTTTACTTTCTGGGTACATTCATGATCAGTCCACATCTTCCTGAACCACTAAAATGCCCCATGTTGATACCTCATGCTGGTATTCTTCACTGGCAAGGCTCCAGATCCTGTGATGAAGTGTGTTTTCTCTAGCTGAATTGCTGTAATGTTTCACTGTAGTCTCATGACTGCAGTGACTATGGGACAAGTAGTCATTGTCTTGCCAGCTAGCCTTAAAGAATATTTTTTTATGCAGAAGAAAAGGAATGAAAATGTAAATGAAATCTGGAAACAGCTTACAAATTATGATGATGCTTTCCTGAGAATAAATTATACTAGAATTCAATAAAAACAAACATAGGAAAAAAACCCAAACAATAATACTGACACTAAAAATAAAATAAAAAAGAGGGTACTAAAATTCCAGAGGGAAATCTGTAAACTCACGGATATCTGCTTTATAGCTTCTAAAAGTGTAAATTGGTAGTATCTGTATCAGTATCACTGGAGTCTCAGTCTGTGGACCTGGAGTGAGAGTAGAAATTGTAACATTTTTAGTTGGTTATATTGAAATACTTCTACAGATGACAAATTTCCCAATTAAATTTCCTTCCTCCCAATCACCAATGGGTAGGAATCCACAGGAATCTCAAAGGATTGTTTAGAAAGCACATAACTACATTAGTTAAATTTGTCCACGGGTAAGTCTCAGACAAAATCTGTAGTTTCAGTCTCCTGTGACTTGTCTGAATTACAGCAGTTTAACAATTAAACTCTGTACAAAGTAGAGAACTGGAGCTGTGTGTGTCTCTTTGTTCTTGCATTCATTTATTTATTTACCTATGTATTTATTTTATTCTTTTGTGCTTTGGTTGAATTTGACAAGATTTCCATGAACTCTTAATAGGCAAACTGAGGGGGGTTTGATTAAACTTTTTCTCAGATACAATTTCATTCTGCTTTAGCAGCTCCACATCTCTGCTCAGTTCCCTCTAATGTTTCTGTTAAAAAACATACTAAGTCAGACAATGTGACACATCATGGAGATGCTGCCACCAACAGCAAGTAGCTGTCTGGCTGCATTGAAATAACTGAAATTAATGATAGAGAAGTGACAAATTCATTCATCTTGTCCATCCTGACTGTCATAAGAGGCATTCAGTGTTTATACTGCTAGAAATGTTCAGATGGATTGATATAATTTGAAGTGCTTGGCACACTGATTTGCCTAAAAGCTGGAGCTCAGAGTAAAGTGGGAAAATATTCCATAAACAGTCCATTCAAGAATAAAATAACATTGAGTTGGCTGAGGACAAATGTTTTTTCTATCTTCTTTTCCATAAACATATTAACGTATAAGGTTTTGTTCATATATGTACACAAAAGGAAACCCAGAAGCGTACAAAGAGACATGATGGTATGGCAAGGCTTAACCACCTGAAAGAGGCTGCTTCTGCTATCTTGGGTTTGCAGGTATAGACCCCTTTCTTCCTTCCCCTTGATCTTCACAGATAGAATGAAAGCAGGGTAGATATTTTTATAGTGGGCTTTTTCTTTCTTCCCAAATAATAAACAGTTCTGAGGAACCTCTGCTGCTTCCAGTCAGCTTCAATCACAAAATAGACTGAGTTGAAAGCATGTACATTTTTGGTAAAAGCAGTTTTGCAATAATTATTAACACTTTTTTTCCTTTTCTTTGAGTCACTATATGCAGCTAGCACTTCACATCAGTGGTATGTCTACTGGTTCGTCTTGCTATGTATCTTGCGTCTTGGACCATGGTGCACAGGTTGCCAACCATGATTCTGTCATTTTTCATTCAGGTTGTGGATTAATCAGGTCCTGAGCTGCTCCCCAGCCTGGGTACCTCCAGCTGCTATGCTGTGAGGCACAGAGTACACACCACTCTAAGCACACCAAACTCAGTTTTGCTGGTTGCTGTTTTATCTCCTCATGTTCCATGGAAATCTGCTCACAGAGATTAATGCAATTTTAAATATATTTGCAATCTGTTTTATATAGAGTTTTGTGTTATTCCACACACTCATACATTGACTTACAAAAACATAAGTATATTTATTTGTGACTGTTTATGACCAACTTTTCTTCTTCCTTTTCTTTTTCTTCTTCCTCTTATTTTTCTTTTTCTTCTTCCTTTTCTTCTTTTTCTTTTTCTTCTTCCTCTTCTTTTTCTTTTTCTTCTTCCTTTCCTTTTTCTTTTTCTTTTTCTTTTTCTTTTTCTTTTTCTTTTTCTTTTTCTTTTTCTTTTTCTTTTTCTTTTTCTTTTTCTTTTTCTTTTTCTTTTTCTTTTTCTTTTTCTTTTTCTTTTTCTTTTTCTTTTTCTTTTTCTTTTTCTTTTTCTTTTTCTTTTTCTTTTTCTTTTTCTTTTTCTTTTTCTTTTTCTTTTTCTTTTTCTTTTTCTTTTTCTTTTTCTTTTTCTTTTTCTTTTTCTTTTTCTTTTTCTTTTTCTTTTTCTTTTTCTTTTCCTTTGAAACAGTTCCCAGTTGTCATTCCCTATTTAAAGTCTTTCTTTCATCAGATTTAGCTTCGTGAGTTACAGGTAGTTTATACATTTTTTCACTGTATGAAAACGAACTTTCAAAAAGTCAATATATTCCAGGCTGGTATTTAATTCTGTTTGCAAGTAATAATAAAATGCAACCTCTCCGTAAATAAAAAAATCTTCTCGTATCATGATCTTGACCTCAGTTGATATCTTTTAGATTATTTAGGAATGAAAGAGAGAGAGAAATAAAATACATAGAATCAGGAATTTCAAACCCATTGTGTTTGGAAGTACAGATATACTGCGTTTTCCAGGGCAGGACTGAATTTTTGTTGATTTTTTCAGGGTTTCTCTTCTGAGTGCATAATAAAATGCTTTATGATGAATGAAATAATCCACCAGATATTATAAGAAATGCTACCGCTAAAATAGAAATTGTTGCTTACGATGTCTATTTCATTCCTCCAAGTAGAAGATAGAGCGCTGCCTCCTTTGTGCAGTCTTCTGCTTTTCCAAGCTATTGTACTTAAAGTTTTCTGAACAATAATTTACAAATAAAGTTATCAAGGATATTGCCCAGCTCTCATGGGAAAAAAGCTTGTTTCTAATGCCTTAATAATTTCTTAGGATGTCTTTTGGAGATAAATGACCATGATTTGCAAGATAATCCATCAACATTAGTGTTATCAAAGCTGTCATGGGAATTAAGAAGTTTAGGAGTAGGATCTTTATATTTAGGGAAAATAAAATAGAATAATTATATTGATTTTGACTGTAGACATTTTATTAATGACAGGTTCCCTTTCTAAATGAAAGCCAAAGCACACAAACAGTGATGCAGCAATACCCAAGGAAATGAATGTTGCCCAGTATTGATGCCAAGTCTGACAGAATCCCTGCACCAACAGGGACAATTTTACAAGGATCAGTTTCAATTCTGAATTTTGAAGATATCTCTTCCGCTATCAGTGCTCCATCAAAGGGAATCATTATCATAGTCAGGTGGATAAATGGGAAATTCTTAGAAATAACCTGATCAATCTAATAATTTAGTTGGGAAATATGCTGTATGCCAGTTCTAAAGCAATACATTAGTAGTCAACAAAACTCTTACTTTTGTCTCTGGTGGTGCTGCTGAGAAAATCTTTCATCTGGCTGCACTGGAGCGTAAATTTGTGATACATAAAACCTGCACGTAAGATTAATGGTTGAAACTTGTTCTCTTCTCAGGAAAATCCAGGTTGAGCAAACTACTGATAGAATATGCCACCTCCTGTCTTTTTCTTTCTTTAACTTAATCTAAATGTACATATATGGACATAAATATGTATGAGGGTGGGGCACGCTCAGGGTTTGGTAGATGAAGTTACAAAGTTTGTACCAGTAACGTTAACATGTGTGTCTTCTCTGCCGCAGCTTCCACTAGGGTAATTAACAAGAACTTTTTCCAGATTCCTTCTTGATTCACTCACTCATATTCATTGTCTAAATTTTGTTAAATATTAACAGTGCCTAAAATTGAGAACCTGTCAGCTGACGATCACAGGACATTTGATATAGATTGGAAACTCCCTGAATAAAAATAACTTTAGCCTTCACTGAATCCCTTCTGTAGGACAGAACATAAGTTTGTACCACACACTAATTCTTCGTACTAGCTTAGATTAGGGAGAATATAACACGTTAGATTCAAATGTAAGGTATACTTACTCAAACCTGCAAATGACATTTTGCAAGTAGGTCACAGATATAACATATATGGAGACACCATCATCTTCTAGCAACTCAGTGTAGCAGAAACCTCAGCTTCCTCTCATATCTGGAAAAAGGCATCTCAACAAACATGACACTTACCAGCACTAAAAATATTGGATGTTTCCCGGATGAGAGCCCTGACTGGTATCATAATCTGTGGCACCTGAACATTCCTGATGGCGACGCTGTGATCAGGAAGCTAATTAGGTAGAAAAGGGAAATATTAAGTCATCAATTACTGATTACTATTCCATTATATAAGGAAGCAATCATGAGATGGAAATGTATAAGCCTGGAGGTCAGAAAAGGCCCAAAGTAATTTTATGAGCATAAATTGGTCCAGACCAGGAGGAAAAGAACAAGTAAGAGGTCAAGTACTAGCACTGAGGGGCATATTACACTCATAAATAGTCAGCCTGTTTGAAGACAGTGAGTGCTGGTGAGGGAGTTACTGCTGCTTTAGTATATCAGTGACCCACCCACCTGTAATGCGGAATGCTGCAGCACTAATGAGTGGGCAAATTGCAGCCTCTAAGGTCAGCAACACAATGTGTTTCTCTCCCCAGTGTTTGATAATAGCAGATGAAGGAAGTGGTATGGTGAGGTTCTCTGGCTGGTGTGAAATGAAATGTGAAATATTTATTTTTGTATCTCTTTCTTTTCTTTTTCTTTTTCTTTTTGCCACTTATGCAGACCCATAATTGGAGAAAAGTTTTATAAGTATGTTCTTTAACATGCTATATTATGTCAGGTGCTAGTTTGGCCTGTTGATGTAAATGGAAATGTGACTTATGTTGAAGTACTGATCTGTGGTACCAATTCTAGGGTGGATTTACACCTTTTTGAGGTTTGCTTTTAGAATTAGTTCTTGATTTCAGAGTGACATTCCCCTTCTGTTATGTATTATTTATACTTATTTTTAAGTAAAAAAATAACATCTAAAGTAACTGGAAATATTTTTTTTTTCTACTCCTGAAAATAATAATATGTAATCATATAACTTTCCATGAAGCACTATAGGCCAACCACTCTTGGCCTTTAGGTCTTTATGAAATTAAAGTCAACTCTCCGAAAACATTCTGCAACAGTTACCTAAAGCTTTTCTTTAATCCAACAAACTCATACTCTGAAATCAACAGAGATGACAAACTAAATACATAAACAATTGAAATCGGTCTGTTTACTATTCTCGACGTTTGCAAAAGAGTTTGTATTTATCTTCTCTAGTTATTGAAGCACTACTCTGGATTTGTACTTAGTGATCTATATCCTTATTTCTTTATTTTGTATAGTGCCATTAATATTTACTCTGAGTCAGATTTTACTGCTTTTGATGGTGCAGGATAGCACTTCCTTACTTGAACAGACAATGAGAATGCTCATGCGGAGAGTGCTATTTCGTGAGAGGGAGATACACTGATAGACTACAAAGAATACTTACCATTTTACAAAACCCTATAAGGTATATTTTACATGTTTAAACAGTGGCATTTTATCTTAAGTTGCATATGACAATGTTTTTTCAAGAGCATACAACTGATTTCAGAGGAGCATCACATATTACTATGGAAACCAACTTCAATTACTTTATGAAACTGCTGAAGGAAACAGCTTGATTGAATGATTAAGGCCAAACTATCAGAGCTAGTGCAATCCAAAACAATTTGTTTGCCATGGAGAGATGCCATTTAATCTGCACCAAACCTTAATTCAAGAACACAGTATATAACTTCATACCCATGGATTTATGTAGGCTGAACTCCTGGCCCACACTGCATCATGGACCACAAAAAGATATTCTGCCTTAGCATGAGAGCCTTTTACTGATAAATTTCCTCTGCTAGGCATGAAATCATAATGGGGTAGATGAGATTTAAGGTATTCAGACCTAAGAATAGCTATACTAGTAAATGAACCGTATCAAGTCATTTAACAGTCTGTTTAGCTCAGTACACTGTTCTTCATGGTGTCCAGTAGTCATTGAATAGGAAAAAGTATGTGAACAAAACAGTACAAAATGATATTTTTGCCTATTCTTATTCCCAGATTCTGGGAATTTGTGGTGTAAGAATTTCCCGAGACAGGTGCTATAACCTCATTTTTGTGTTTAAGATCCCTTGAAGAATTATCTTGCATTAATAAATCTAGTTACTTTTTTAACCATTTATACTTCTGACCCCTGTACTGTCCTGAAGCAATGGTGTGTGATGAGAATACTGACTTTGGTTTGAGTCTCTTCCTCATGAAGAGGAATGCAATGTATTGCATTCCCTCTAGCTCTTGTACTATGAAAAATGGCAAAAAATTGTTCCCTGTTCACCATCTCCATGTCTGTAATGATTTTGTTGTTGCCTGTAACGTCCCTTTCTTTTGTCTCATCTCCATTATTAATATAACTTATCTTTTAATTTTTTCTCATTTGAAATCTGCTCCTTTTTTTCATTAGCCTCATTTAAGTGCTCCAAGGCATTATAGCATGGCATAATGCACTTTCTCTTTTCTTTTTCTTTTCTCTCTCACCTCTTTCTAATAATGTTTCCATCTTCGGCTGAAGCTGAGCACTGAACCGATGCTTTCACTGAATTCCAGGATAATTTTTTGAGAGGTAAGAGTTAACTTAGAGGCCAAGATTTTACATGTCTAATTAAAGTTGTTCTCCATGTGCCTCAGTTTGCATTTATTGACAGTGAATTTCATCTGATGTTTTATTGCTCAGTTACTTGGCATTAAGAGCCCTCTGCAACTATTAGCTGTCAATTCTAGTTTTCACTGCTCTGAATCACATTTTGCAACATCATATATGAATACCTTGAAAAATATTAGGACCACTTTTGATATCTTTCCATTGTGCAAATTAACCATTTATAGCTACTTCTTGTTTCTCATCTTTTTTGCATTCTCATGAGAAGAGAGAAGTGCCAGTTGTACAGCTCATGTGTAGATCAACTACTGTATTTAGGCCTGTATACAACTAGCAGGACTTGAGAAGTGACCTGGAAAGATGGTTTCCATGTATAGGATGCCATGAGTAAAGTAATTCATATGGCCCACTTACAGCTGCAACTTTTCTTGATTGCTCTTGGGGACTAGGACTGGGAGTAGAGTGAAATGCAAGAACAGCCTCTATGACCTCTCAGTCCCCTCAGTCCTTCTTGCATTGTTTGATCACACAGACGCTTAATGTGTTGTAGATAAAGATGCTTAGAGGAAGGTAGCCATTTGCCCTCAGAAAAATCCATCCTCCTTTGCAAACTGCTGTTGGCTTTGACTGAGACTTCTGAAAGGGAATCCAGAAGCAGGCTGCAGCCTGAGTTAACTGTCACATAAGGCTACAGATGGCTTGTGGGCAGAAATCCCTTGTAATGAATGATAACACGGAGCACTGTTTCATTGTTAAGTGCTTAATTCGTTCACAGGGTAATTTTAGAGTGATAGTTTGAACCAGTCACTTGAAATGTTTTCATTTTACCTTTAGTAAAGCAAATTCTTTCAGCATTTGAATTTTTTTCTCTTCAAGGTCACTGATGAGTGGTTGACCTGTGAGTGGAAAAAAATGCATATCTTCAGGTCACTAGCTTTCAGATGAGGCCATCTGCTTCAAATTGGTGGGAAAAAAATGTCAGAGTCTCTCACTGGAAATTAATAAATTGATTCAGACATGCTCAGGAAATTGTATTGTGCCACAGGGAAAAAATTATTTATGACCTCATCTGGAGATCACCTTCTGCCTCAAGCCACAAAGACTCTAGAAGTAGGTTGGATAAAGATATTGGAGAATAGTTTCTATGGGAAATCCTGCCACTGGATGGACTGGATGACCTATTAAATAGTATTTTGTATCTCTAATTTTGGAGTATCTCTGATTTACAACCATTAGAATCTCATTCCAGCTAGTGTCACTACAGATGCAAAACTTATTCCTATGTGTGTCTTATCTTCCCTTCAGATTTATGAAAGCTACCTGCTTTAATCTTGTAAAATAGATCAAAGGAAAGGATAGGTCAGTATGTTTTTCTTTAGTTTACCATTCTATTAGGTGTTTTTCTGGCCCCTGTTGCGCTTTTACTTGAGTGTACCATACCATCTCTGCAAGAGAGGTACATTCTTGCTTTCTCCATTTCATCTGTGAGGATGAAAGGTCACACAGGACATCTATGAAACTGCACAAATCTCAGCCTTGGATTACTGAGCTCCAGCCTATCTCTTTGCCCACTTGCCAATCCCATCGTTTGCAGTTCCAGGAAGAACAGCAGACAAGTGTAAGATTGATAAAGGAAATTGGCTCTGTTTATAAATCCAAGTCTCTTGCAGAAAATTAAGTAAAAAAATTTTTCAATATGTTTCAGTGCATGCCTTTTTAAAATTATAATTTTGGGGGGCAGGAAAATAACTATAACATAGCTAATTAAGTTATCCATTGCACTTACAGAGATGGATGTATGAATAATGAAAATTAGTGGAATATATCAGTAGTAAATCCTTTTCTGGTACATCTTCTGAATAGCAATGGTGAGCAAGCATGGTGCTTTGAATCTGAGCTCTGACACAGCATAAAACCTCACACACTTTCAGGACCAGGGAAATGTTACCAGTGGTTTCTTTAGACAGGAGATCTGTCTTCTAGAGTAAGAAGTTGCAAATGAGAGTGAACAGAGATAGGATGATAAGAGTATCTGCAGACTAGGAAAATAAGCTGAGGAAAGGGCAGAGGATTTGGGTGCATAAGAGAAGTAGCAGAGGTGAGAGAGAGCTCTGCAAAGCCTGAGGGTAAGCAGGGTAAGTAAATGAACTGAAGGAAAGATGTGAAGGCCCTTGAAAAGCAGGGTGGCTTGCCAGTTACAGTGGTTAAAAGCAAATGTAATTTTGGCAACTACACTGTAGGAAGATAGAGCTAAGGGAAGAAGTAGAGAAGTAGCCAGAAGTAAGGAAAGAAGGGCTAGAAGGGTTAGGCAGTAATAGCTCAGCTATCAGTGTGTAGACAAAAAATTCGCCAGCGGACAGGGACTGAGACGTGGCAGACTACTTCCTGACACAATACCTGAGTATTCTGGATGGAAGAGACTTTAAAAATCTCTTGGTTAAGTTAGCAGGCACTTTTTGAATATTTCTCTTGCTGTCTCTCAGACCTCAGCTGAAACAGGGATGGAAATTCCTCTATATCCTGAAACCACATACTGCTGGGAGATGAATTCCCGCTGCAGCCCTTCACTTTGCCAGCCCCTTTTCAACCAACTGCATTACCAGCGCTGCCTAGAGATTTCCCTTTTTTAGAACCTGCACTGTCGCCTGAACCTGGAAAAGAATCAGGGATTCAGGCCTGACTGTCAAGTCCATGGACAGTGTACAGCTGGGAGGGGTGTCTGAGTCCAAGACCCAAATATCACCTTGGTGGGCCCTTTTGAACTCTGCTTTTACTCTGTCTCTTGTTTAGGCATTTCTCAGCACACTTAATCCCTTGTCTGAGAGTGAGGTGTACAGATCTTAAAAGCCCTAGAGAGCTTGGATGGAGAAATTTAAAAACCTTCCTTTTATCATAGGTCCTGTCTGTCTTCTCAGAAGCATAATCTGATATTTAAGAGAGGGTAGCCTCCTCTAAATCCTTCAAAGTACTATACAGCAGAGAACTGCAGCATCAGACCTCCACTAAGCTGGAAACCAAGGGTTAAAGTAACAGTGGAGGTTCTGACAAGGAAAAATATTGGAGATGTCTTCTGTGACAGCAGCCTAGAAGCTACTGATATGTTTCCTACCTAGGGGGGAAAAAAAAAAAAAAAAAAAAATGTCCAGAGGATTCAAAGGGTCTGTCCTTATGTCTACCCTTCCTGGTTATTCAAAACCTGTTGCCATCATCTGTCCTGTCTTTGTCATTCTCCAAACCCTAACCCTTGTTGGACACTAATCTCTAGCTGCCACTGAGGTTGTGTGCCTTCCCAGATTAGTGCTAGTAGGATAATTCTCATTTACTCATTTATTTGTGCCCTCATTTACTTCTGCAAACACTTTTGAGCCCCCTTTTCCTCTCACTCTTGTCTTCCTTTCGCCTAACCTCTTCCCTGAAACAAGCCCTAATCCTAGGTTCTGGCAGTGTCTTGCCCATGTATCCATACTCTACATTGCTGGAAGAGGAATTCTAGATGCATTCTTCAGTTTTTTCTAGAGGAGTTTTTTCCCCCAGTGTGGAAGTTTTTCCTGGCTTTCTCAAAAGTCTAATTCTAAACTCTCTTGAAGGCAATGGTATTTGACCCTGCAAGGTAGAAATTCAACCCAGCTGCAACAGTTTTTCAAAATATTCAGAAGATCTTTAATGAGATAAAATGTTAGTGAATATTTGCATTTTAGCAGTGTCATTATGCTTGCCCATATACTTATACTTATCTGGTACAGTATATACAGGCAGGTAGAAGCTGCCCCTAGCCCAAATAGCTTAATTTAAGTAGACAAGAAGAACACAGATGATGTGATCGATTTTATCTGTCACAGCAGGTTGACAAGAGCACAGCCTGGAGAAGAAATGACTGCAGATGTGCCCTGTTCACCACCAATCACAGGATGAAGAGCAGAGGCATGTATAGGGCCAGCTGCACCAGCTTCTTCCTCACACTGACCCTTGTCCACCTAGACATTTCTCCCAATTAGCTTTTATTGGGAAGCAGTCTCTCCAGCATCAAGCAGATTTTGGCAGTAATGGAACTAAACCCTAGAAATTAAAATGCACCCAGAAAAAGACACACACTATATGCAGAAATAAGTGACAGCAGAATCATCCAGGCATAAATTACAACTTCTCTTGGCAGCAATGCTAGGGGTGTGGAGCATCAATCAAAACTAGATGAGCCATGCCCCTTGGATCTGGGACTCCTGACATGACTAGCTAGTGCCAGACACAGCTAGGCAGACAGCCATTCTCCTAGTAATGCATTCCTGTTGAAAAAAGCCTGTATCTGTAGCCTAATGGCTTGAAATCACTCAGAGATTTAATAAAAGCTCTGAGGAGAAAGGGAAAATAATAGTCATTTAGATAAATGATAGAACTCTAACCAGAACAAAGGCATTTTAATACAAATGTGTTGCCATCAATGGTGGCGTGTGTACTCTGCTGTAATTAGACGTTTTCTACCAAGGCAACACAAAACCAGCTGTTTGGCCCATTGTGTGTGCCTCCATTCTCTAAGCCTCAGTTGCACACTAGTCATAAGACACAAAAGACTGGTTTCATATTGATAATATGAAAACATGCAAACACACACACAAGAAAATGGCAGGGGGACAGACTGGCAATCACACAATGAGCTGATTATAGAGTGTTAATAATAAAAGCATAATTGCTAAATTACTGCCAGATGGACCAGGTACAGCTACTCATGAGACACCTGTTTTACTGGGGTGTGAAGTGCCTCCATTCAGGCAGAATACAGCTGCAGTGTAGATGGATCCAGACAGTCATGTTGGGAGAACACATATATTATGTAGTACCAAACAAGTGAGGGGCAAACCATGTTTACTTTACCATGTTTTAAAGCTTGTTGCAGCTTGGAAAATTTTCTACTCTGCTGGGTAAGTTCCACTGGCTAATGCAGGGTTCCTGTAAAAACAATACCTTCTTTTAGAGAGTGAGGGTTTGAAGTTGCAATGACTCATATAGAGCTTTGGAGGTTTGCTGCATATAGGATATAATATGTTTTGGTCTCTGTCCTTGTCTGGTGTAACCTGTCAAAACTAATCTGACTTCTACCTTGTGAGGATTTATCTCTGCATAATTATGAATATTATAGAGCAACACTGATATGAACAAGATCTATCTAAATGCAAAAACCTTGAATTTGCTCCCGAATACTTAAAGGTTATACAGGTAGATTGCATCTTCTAGTGACTGTGTACAGAGATCCTGTAAACAATATTGCTGAACTATTGTATATAAGAGAGCAACTGCACAGGAAAACACCTCCTGAGTTTATGCTCATTCTCTGAATCCACTGATTTAATATCAATTTTTGTATAAAGGACAATACAGAATATGTGAGAAAAGTCATGCCAAGGTGAAAATACTCTCAGCAAATTCTTGTTGTAAGAGAATGATTTCTTGTTTCAAAATATATGCACAGCTTTAAAATGATTCTCAGATGCTCTGAAAGATGTCAGTATTTATTTCGTAGATTTAAACTGTAGCAACCTTCCTATTCTCAGAAGAGCAAATTCTGATTATCTCTGGTATAAGAAATGAGTCAGGTTTTCCTGGGGTTTTTTTATTCGGTTTGTTTTCTTTAGGTTTGAGTAATAAAGGAGGTATAAAATTATTAATATGTATAATTAAATGATACTGTGTCTGTCATCCCCTCAAATATCTACAGGGAAGACAAAAGGGAACCAAAGCAGAAAAGTGATTTGTGTTCTTTGCCATAGGGATATCAGTCTGGTGCTTTGAGAGGAACAAATACTAGTCCTAATGGACTTTGTTGTCAGTTTGCACAGTAGGATGATGAATGTATTCAAATTAGGAAAATCATGGGATACTTCTCTCCGTTTCTTTGTTTTGCATCCTTTTCATGTTGCATCTAAAAATTATTAAGAAAACAATGAGGGGATAAAGGTTACTATTTTTAAGAAATGAATCTATGAATAAACCTTCCTTTTTTCATGAACATCACTTTATCTCAGTACAGCATAACCCAGTGACTATCTGGTAATGTGGAGTGAGCCCATGAGGACCCTGGAGCCTGTGTATTTAGACCATGTGTTCTACTTTTCCAAACTTGCTGAGAATTACACTAGTGTTTAATTAAACTGCTTTCTCTGAGTTGGAAATTTTCACTTAAGTGATAGCTCAATAAAACTCACAAATACAAGAATAGAAATGGTGCTCATTAAGCAATGGGAATCTGTCAACTATGAGATTACAGACCAGAAATTAAAGAAATAGGGAAGAAATGAACTGACATATAAACAACAGCCTGGAATGAATTTTGAACCTTAGCTACCGAGCATTTGTGAAAGTCTTATGGGCTGATTTTGAGTAGAATCTAAAATGGAAATAGAATGGAACAGGCTGAGCTGGATAGCTATTTAAAAAAGTAAATTACTTTGAAAGTGGCAAAAGTTAAAATGACCCAGGAAGAGGTGACCAAGCAGCATTTAGGTAAATTGTCCTTAGCTACAATCGGGGTTTATACTGAAGTTTTCAGGCACATTTACTGTTTATAGCTGGCCTTTTGTAGTGAGACTGTTGATCTCTGAAGGAGATCAAAGGAGATCATCTAGTTCTGGCTTATGTAAGCTGAAGACCAAATGCCATGGTTTCTGAAAGTGAGAATTAAAAAAAAACAAAACAAATAAAAAACCAAAACAAAACAGAACACCAACTCCCTATATTTTGTGTTCTGGAAATGAAAAATGAACAGAAAATGATAGTCACATCATTCAGAAAAGATGCACTGTTATGAATTCTGTACTGTTATGGATGTAAAAAGATGCATGGCTGAGGAGTAAATTCTGGTGCCCTGGCAAAAGCCTGAGTTTGTCACAGCATATCCATTGTACCTATGTCATTTTTTCCAGCAGTTTCAGTTATAAATTCCGTGTTTGGATTTACTATAAATCAACATATGGTGTTGCTTTGTACCATCCCAGACCTGACTGCATTTTTGTGGTGACATACATGTGGTTTTACACATAACTAGATCCTGCTTTGGGTACCTTAGATGCACCTCTTCCACAGGGAAACTGTCACTATTCCTCTAATGAAACCAGAACTGCTGCTGAGCTTTCCTTTTTCAGTACTTGAGTACTTTCCAGGGTTGGTGTAAAGAGTGTGTATGTGAGGGAAGGCAAGAGACCCCTGTGAGCAAAATAAAGTGCCTCAACTTGTCCAACTTGTCCTTTATCTTTTGTGGAGCTCTTATGTGGGTGAAGAGAGACATGAGTTTGGGATTCTGGTCAGTCTCAACACAGATGTGTGAGAAGCACCATTTTGTCTTTTTCATGACACACCTTGAACTAGGTGTTTCCCTGCTGGGTTAGAATCTAAACCCTACTTTGTAAATCTGTTCAAGCTTGCAAAAACTTGTGGAATTTTGGAGCTAGGGGAAAAAAAAAAAAAAAAAAGACAAAATAAAAGAAAAGCCCATGTCTCTACATGTTACTTGAAACTTATTAGGAGGAAGGGAAAAAAGCATCAGTGAGCTCTATTTTCCTGCTTGTTAATTTCTCCACTGCCACTTTGTGTTAAGGATCTCAAGCGACTGAGCGTTTCAGCAGAGAGCTTTGGGCTTTGTTCCCCACTGACTGGTGGTCTAATTGCCTTCCAGCCCTGGCCACAGAGGAGGGAGCTTAGCATGAGAACACAAGGGCTTCAAAATCCAAAGATAATTATGACAGCCACATTGGTGCTGAAAACAGGAACTCCCAGATATCAGTAAGAGTGCTAGGGTTCATTTTGACTCTGCTTCCCAGATGCAGCCTTTCTCAAAGATGATGACTTTATCTGGACAAAGAATCTTTTCCCCTTATGACAAAAACAACATCCACCTCAACATATCTTATTAAGGACACTGCTTCCAGCCCAAGAAGACATGCCTTTGTGAAGAGAGGTTGTCACGGTTCTGTACGTAGTACCTAGAAATCAGAGTTGCTGAGGATTTATTGTAGTTAAAATGGACAAGAACTCACATGCTCCCTCAGTACTTCTTGTCAGCAAGTCAGCCTGGGGTTGCAGATTCAAGGAGCAGAAACTTCAGACTTAGAAGCCTAGAGCTGCTAATAATAAATTGCAATCTGTCATGTGGTTCTTGTACAAGACAAACACTTGCGGCATCAAAAAGCAGAGAAAAGCTAGAAAAATTGCAGCAGATGCTTGTGCCTTGCAGTGGTGTGGGCTTGGGAGGAGTCACAACACCGTTACTGGTACCGAAGCACATCATAACAATGTCTTCTGTAGCACTGGGATTTGTTGAGGCAGGTACAGCTGGTACTGGCAGCAAGAAGATCTGTCAGTGAGTCTCTCTCTCTCCAGCTGGGCTGAAGCTAGCATCTGGGAAAAGAATCACTCTCCCTTAGGGGAAGGCACACACTTGCAGATATTCAGCTGGGCTCCGGGATGTTCTGCTGCCATTGGATCACTGTGGGATCATATAAAGAATAAAGCAGAGGTGCCACGTGTCTATTCCAGCATTGTTACCAGATGCAGTTGGGGCATTTAACAGGCCCCCCCTAACATGAAAGAGAAGCAGTGGGAATGGAAAATGCAGGTCTTTTGTAAAGTGTTTGTAAAAATTGACCCTTTGGGCATCAGATATTGTGGGATTAGTTTCAAAACAACAACATGTTATTATAATAGAGAAATTTGGTTAGTTTTATTAATTGTCTGTAATTTTAATCTTACAGTTCATATTTTCAAGGTTTTCAAAGTTATCAACAGTGAGGACTAAATGCTTAAATATTCTGATCATCTGAAAATTTCTGATGATAGTCTGTGGGACAAAGTATGAATTTTTAATGTTTTAAGGAAAATGCTGATTTTCAAAAGAAATGACATTGAAATTTTTTGTTCTGGAAAAACTTAGTGTGGAAGAAGATAAAGGTGTTGACTGGATATTGAATACCTATCCAGGTATATTGAATAGATATCCAGAACAGATAAGAGCTGAAGTACAGGAAGATGGCCTTTGAACAGCTGAAGGAAAATTGTGCGGGAAAAGAGATGTAGTCCTACAGCTGTCAGAGCTTCAGGGAGAAATAGTTAGCCTGAGGAGCAACTCTAAGGCACAGAAAATCAGAAAAATTACTGTGCTGGAAATATAGTGAAGAATTGCTATCCTGGAGAGCTTCCAAAATATTTTTATGAGGCCAGGAAGAACCTACTGGGAGACAGAGAACCTGGAACTTGCTTTGTCACTAAAATGAGCAATAGGACTATTGCATTACTGTATACAAGTTGGTTCCCAGTGATTGTCAGCATTGACTGATCCCGCATTGCACTTATACATCAACAGCAGCAGCCCTAAAAAACCTAAAGAACTAGTGCTAGACAGACATTTGGTGCAGAGTGTCAGTTCTATCTTTTAGGCACTGTAGAGTTATGTCCTAGTTTCAATACTTGATGGGTTTTTTTGAATGATACTGGGATTGTGTGTTGGCTGATCCAAGCAAATATTATTCCTAGTTGAGTTTCTGACTGCCCAAGTTTTGCAAGTGTTTGAAAAAAACAAAGGATGAAGGTGCCTCTACTCTTGCTTTTTTCCCCTAGTAGCAGATCATTCAGGATTCTGCACTGACCCCATATGAACAAACAATAGAGTCAGAATTCTAGCAATTAAACATCTTAGCTGTGTTGCAAAGGACTACATTTACTGCAAATCAGTACCTGGGAAAATTTTCTGATTGCATTCTCCCTTCAGCTAGTGATAAAGGGGTTGGAAGAAGATACAGGGCTAAGGAGCTGGACAAAAATTTAAAAATATTGATTTTTACAAAAATGTTACCTTTTTTTGCAGTGATTCAGTACTGCGGAAGTTTTACTCAGAGGAAGACTGTCAGACTGTTTTTTGTGTGTGTGCATATATAGCACTTTTTTTTTTTCTTCTTTCCTTTTTACTCGCATTTTGGGTAAAGTTCTCTGTAGGAGTGAGATAAAATAATTGAGGCACCTTTTGTAATAGAATATATATCCATATGAAAGTCCATTGCTACTCACCTTTTTAGCCCTCCTGCCATTTACCAGCTATGGTAATGTGGTGTGCTTTAAGTGTTTGTTTTTGTTTTGACTGTTTGTTTTAATATAGAACAAATTGAATTGAAATTGATAAAAAATAGCCACGATGGAGATTATCAGAGTGGAATCATGCCTTATTATTTTCTGTAAGTGTCCTGTGGGTCTGCTTTTATGGAAGGCAAAAAAAATAACAGTTTTCAAGTAGACTGTGATGCTTGTTTTATTATGAAGTTAAGAACAGTTGAATACAGGGCAATCAAGCAAGATTTTTAAAGTAGAATTAACTGGGAATCTTCCCAATTTGCTGACACAAATGTTGGATGGGAATTCTTGACAGTGTGGTTCAAAATTTCTCATGAGAACTTCAGTTTGGTCACAAGACTTTATTTTCTTAATAGGGAAAACAGTGAAACAGCTCCCTGCCTGCTTGCCTGCAAGGTGTGGAGTTTCTTGATTTACCTTGGGGCCGGGGTGGGTCAATCTCCCTTTCCTACAAGTGGGTCACAAGGGAAGATACAGAGACAAAGACCAGACAGTGGAAGAAATAGAGAATTAAGGTACTGAAAGGGATGCCTGAAAAGTTTATTCTATTTTTACTCTCTGTGTGAGGGGAAAAAAATAAAATCCGTTTCCTCTGTCTTCTTTTGTGGGGTTTCTTTGAGTGTTTGTTTTTTATTTTTATTTTTATTCATTCTAATTCCTGAGGCTTCCTACCCTTCCAAAGGCATTCTCCGAATCTACTCAGCTTTAAATACAGATTACCTTGGTCAATTGACTGATAATGGCAAGATGTGAGAGGTGAATGCTGTTGCTTCCGATGGCTTGTGTTTAAGAAGTCTGATGACATTAAGTGTGTAAATAAGTACCAACAATGTTCAAAGCTTTCTGTAGGTGCTCTTTTTTGTATCGATTTTGTATCAGACTGGAGTCTGAGAAAGCAGAAATAAGAGCACTAGAAATCATAATTGACAGGAAAGCCTAAATAAAAGTTATTTAATTTGCTTTCATCAAGGAAGTTTTAAAACCTGGGGAAAATGTAGACCCATTTTCCACTCCATTAACCAGCAGAGAGATGAAAGTGAGAGTGGAAGATGGGATCTTCAAGACCATGTGCAAAACTTGAATTCTTGTTTCTCAGATCTTATATAACAGTAACTATTTAAAGTCTCATGGACATGTTATTCATCTTGATCATCCTCAGGATTCATTTAGCTGGTAGTCTGCAATATGCCAGCATGTTACAGGCTAAGATGATCAGAAATGTGAGTGTATTTCCCTTTCTTGTCAAAGTTT
Source organism: Antrostomus carolinensis (assembly GCF_000700745.2). Lineage (NCBI taxonomy): Eukaryota > Metazoa > Chordata > Aves > Caprimulgiformes > Caprimulgidae > Antrostomus > Antrostomus carolinensis. The sequence continues at coordinate 3,313 of NW_010311228.1, read as the reverse complement.
CTGAGAATATATAGTTCTTACGTTTAAGACAGCTGAAGTTTGTGATGATCCAAGGGGAACAGCCATTAAAAAGCTTTGATCTCTAAGGGTTACATGACTTTTGTTGTTATAATAATGACTGTGACTCCTATGTCTAATAGTTCTCAAACTCTGATACTGACAAACCAGCAAGGTTAGAGTCTTGGTTGTATATTAAGTTTAGGATTGACAATAATTTGGTATAAATTGTAATACTTTCTGAATGGTAAATTTTCTCAATAGGGAAAATTGTTTTAAAGAAATTGCATTGACTTTATGTAAAGTAATTATAAATACCAATGATACAGCTGCAAAACATACCTGGCCAGGAGAAAAGGGGAATTGTTGTGAAGTTAAACAGATAAAAGAAACATTTAAGTCCAGACTTGATGTCTTGGGTCTCCATGAGCACTCCAGTGCAAGTTCAAAATTTTCCTTGGTGGTGGAGTGCAGATGTTAAAGAGAGAGAAGAAAAAAAAAAAAAAGTGAAGAAGGAGTGAGGAAGAAAATAAAGTAAAAAGAACAACCCATGATTATATCACAGGATTAGTATTCAGGAGATCTGGCTTCTTTTACAGGCTGGCAGCAAATGTGCAATTTAAATATAGGCAAATAATTTCTCCCAGTGCTAATGTCAAGAATAAGACTTTAGAGAGTTGCTGAGAGTCTTAAGAAATTGCTTTTTATAGAGAATATCAGTGCCATGAATGGGAGTCTCATTTTATGATATAAAGGTATGATAACTGCTATTAAAGAAGAGAGCTAGAACAATAAATTTCTTTTGCACTGATAATCAGATTTAGCCATTATAGAGATAGAACCAGTATTAAGCATTAAGAAAAAGAAGTGTTGAGCGTTAATCACAGCACATTGTTCTGAATTCTCCCAAAATTCCAGTATTGAGAGTAACAATTAGTCAGAAGGAATAGAAGGCCTTATCATATAATTATTTATTAGTTTATTGATAACGGGTCAAGTAGTCCAAGGTTCCCATGCTTCTTATCCCTTGTAAAGGGCCTTAGGGTTCCTACTGACCCAAGAAATCTCTCAAATATCCCTCAGTGCGGTGAAATCATAACAATGAAGCAATGAGTAAATCAGCATCGGCCCTGCTCCTAAAGCAGAAGAAAATCATGCAGATTTTTTCCCAGATAGATTATCCATCCTAATTAAACATTTCCTCTCCTGGGCCTTCGCTCTTCCTAGAAGCTGAGAAGGGTAATTAATCTTATAGCTATTGCTGGAACCCAGGGGAAGTTTATGACCCGTGAATTTCAGACATATCATACAACTAAGATTTCCCTGTCTAAAATCCCAAATGTCTTTTAAGCATAATCAGACAATGTTTTCTCTGAGTGTCGCTCTGCTTGTCGTGTCTTACCTCAGATCGGCAGTTGCTAGTTAAAATGATGTCTTTTATTCTGTGTTCTCCACCTTTTCAGTTTAGGCCTGTGATTTAATTTAGGTTTCTAGAGATGTCTTAGGCAAGTTTTATAAACAACACTTGGCTTTAATTTCTTGCCTGAGAGAGAGACTGAGCAAATGTTTTCTTGTGTGTTTGTTTTTTAACTTTTTCCTTAGAGGAAAAAGGCAATAAGAGTGGAAGGAAGAAAAGTTTCATCAAATGTGTTTCTGTTGAAAATCTTGACCTTTTGGTATATAATCAGAAATATCAATTTCAGAAGAAACTCAAAGGAATTTGGCTAAACCCTGGAATTTTTAATTACAAACTTTGTGATTAAAATTGAAAGACTGGTTTTATACATAATACTTATCAAGATCTGTACATTTTCAATTATTTTTGGAGATAGTGTTTGAAGTGCATATGTCATGGTGTCTCAGTTTTCTTTCTTAATAAGACAGGGATCTTTGGATGCAGAATTCCTTAGATATGTTGTATGGGTGGAGAGACTGACATATAAAAGTGTTAAGCCTGAAGAGATAAAAGTAAGACTTTTCTCCATTTTCATCTCTAATTTTCCCAGCTTTTGAAAATGGTGCTTTCATCTATCATTAGCCAGAACTGACTGAAAATATTTCCTTTCTTCTAACCATTGTATAGCTTATCTACTTAGATTGCAGAATATATCAGGCTCTTGACCTCTGACTTCTTTTTCGAGTTGCCAAGAAAAGAAGAACTACAAGTGCACAATAACTGGTCTCCAAAAATGAGCATCAGGAATGATAGTCCTTAGTTTCTTTCACTGGGAAGCCCAGCCTGCATGAGAGAACAGAGGCCTTCACTTGTGCATTTGGTTCATTTCCTGGTACATCCCAAGGCCAAGCTCTCCCAGACATCTCAATTTTGTTCTTGTTAGTCTGTGCCTGCGAAATGAATCTGAGTCTGAGCTGTGGGACAGATGTGTTCCCCAGCATTTTCTATTTCTTCCAGATGTCTTTATTGAGAAACTGGCTGGAGCGTGATATGGTTATTTTCCAGCCTGAACATCCGTATTTTTTGTTATAGCAGGTGTGTACCCTGGTCTAGTTCCTGAACATCCGTATTTTTTGTTATAGCAGGTACCTGGTCTAGTACTGACCTAAATGCAGCACAGAGTCAAGACAGGTGCATGACAATATTGCTGCATTAAACTTTTACAACATATATGTGATATGATTCATTACTCTTCTTTTGCAGTCACAGAACTAGAGATAGTTTATATGACTTGATCTACATTAAAAGGGAAATTCTTTTGGTCGTCTGTGATTATCTGAGTCCTAGGTCAAGTGAGCTCCATTTTACCACTGTCCTGGTTTTGCTGGGGTAGAATCATAGAATTAATTCTCTGTCAGAAGAGCTGAATTTTTAAGAAGACTGCAGCACCCAATTTGGTGAGAACAAAGTTGATAAGACACTTGTTTTCTTTTGTGGCTAGCCATTGTATGCAGGTTTCCATAATGATCAAGGTCTTTAGCAGTTTAGGGTTAGCTTGGTGCTAAGGCTGGGATGAGCGAAAGCCAGGGCAGCTGACCCAAGCTGGACAACATAAGTATTCCATACCATAAATGTCATGCTCACTATAAATTGGAAGGTTTGATGGGGACATCTGTCTTTCTCAGTGGCTGCCATCCCTTGAGGATCTCACCTGTCATTCTGCTCCTGAGACCTATTCTGCTTGCTGTGACTGTCATGTTTTCACTGGCTGAATATATTTTTGTGTATTTTATATTAGTATTAATATTAGTTTTTATTATTATTTTATTAAATATGTTTTTGTTTCAACCTATGGATCTCCTTTTCCCAATTCCCCTTCTCAGGTTGGGGTGGTGGGGGTGGGGTGGCGGAGGGGGTGTG
>NW_010311227.1:0-11034 GCF_000700745.2 Antrostomus carolinensis | reverse complement strand
TATAACACAGAGGTAGACTGAAATATTGAACTGAAGGTGATGTGGAACATATGAAGGCTGAAATGAGGACAATTTAGCAGATTATAGATTTACATTTCAGAAGGGTGGGTATTTTGGCTTTGTAAGCAAACCAGTTTTTAACAGAATCTTTTTATTGTTTTAGAGAATTTATTGGTTCCTTTGATTAAAAAGAATCAGCATTTATTTATCTATGACATTTTTTATACCTAAATATCTCATTTCTAGTAAGATTAGTATCTTAAAATACAGTCCCATAGATAAATATTTTCCAAAAGTCTTTCTTCACTGGCTAGCTCCAGAATTCAATTGACTTCTTACATTTAAAGTTAAATCTAAATTCTGAGATGTTAATTATCACATTTTCACACTATGCATAGCTATTATATACTTCTAGGTTATGCCTAGATTATATCTCAGTTTTAAAAATGTGTGAGTGGACAACAAAGATTTTACATGTTTGTGTATGCCATTGTTTATGCTCATAGTTAGATTTACAGAGCAGAAAGTGAATCTGCATGTTTCTTTTGCAGCTCTTTTATACTCTTTCTTTATGTGAACCATATTTTGAGAGCAGGCACATAACTGTCAAAGTCAAATTTTAAGTTTACATTCCTGTTTTTAAGTCAGATTTTAAGTCTACATTCCTGGTTTGTTTTGGATTGTTTGGGGGTTTTTTTACACATTATTATTATGATTACACATCATTATTATGAGTTAACAGTTAAGTTACATACGCAAATACCATCTCTCCCTGTGAGAGTGAGGGATCATAAGATGAAGTTAAAATTAACTGGCAAATATGAATTAGCAAATATGAACTGGCAAATACTTGTGCAATGCTTGTCTCTATCTAGTCTGGGAAGCACGGCCTTGGAACAGTTAAAGAAGGATCTTTCCTGTATTGGTATATTTTAGAGCGCTGAGAATAAGAGTTCTTAAGCACCATTCATACTTTACCAAGAAGATCTCTGCTGCACTATATTATCCATGAATATCCAAATTACGGGGTGGGAGGAGGGGGGGGGGAGAGGAAAGGTTTAGAAAACTATTCCAAATAAAACAAAAATCTGACCAGAAAAGCAAAGTGCACTTTGTTATATGGCTTCCTTTATGGTCAATGGTTAAAAATAGGCAAAGTAAATTTGGAAATATCTGGAATATAGAAGTGAATCACCAAATCCCTACCTTATGTTTCAGGGGGAACCAAGACATAGAATCATAGAATCATAGAATCATAGAATGGTTTGGATTGGAAGGGACCTTAAAGATCATCTAGTTCCAATCCCCCTGCCATCAGCAGGGACACCTTCCACTAGACCAACTTCACCCTAAACCCTGATCATATAATATCATATTAAAATTCCTCTTGGAAAGATTTTTATTTTGGAGAGTGACCTAATATTATATATTTGCATACCCATTTCCTATTATGCCAGCATCAGTCCGGATTTATCTCGTTATATTTAGGCACGTCACTAAAGTGCCTAAATTAACAGTCAGGTCTTTGTTGACTCTGCATTTCAGAGTTCAGATGGGATTAATCATTCTCTGAGAATGTTTCTTTCTATTCTCTAATCTCTGAATTTCTTAGGTACCAGAAAGTATCATTGAACCATTTTATTTAGCAGCAGAAACAACAAAATTTTGTGTTTATTAACTTTTATTTTTATTTTGCTAGATGAATCAAATTCTTCCAACTTCATTGCATATATAGATTGATAACTGAGCAGCTTTTCCTGCACCTATTTCAGCTTGAGTTCCTCTTTCTCACATATGGGTGACTAGAAGAATATACAGTCTTGTAGATTAGTGCTCACCAGGGCCTTGTATAGTAGTACTAATATTTCCCACTCTCCCTGAATCTGCATCTGAATCTTTATATAGCAATGCCTTGCTGGTTTTGGACTTATTATGAGATAATGTTATTTTTGGAGTTATGGAATGTCCACAGGAATCTCCTTCACGCAGCATATAAAATTGACCTAAGTTCACTGCAAATTTGAAACTGCCTGTGTTTATGATTTTACAGCTCTCAAGTACTGGCCTGGTTTTTACTTTGAACATATAAAAGCCAAACTGTAAGTGAAACCTACAAGGGAGAGGGGACAAGAAATACTTTGTATTCTTAACTGACAGCTCTTCTAATTCAACTTGAATCCCAGCTGCTAAATTGAGTTATAACCTTTTAAATCTCATCACCCATATAGAAGATTCTCTACATGAGTTAAGATACCAAATCCCCCTCATGTAGTCTCCACTTTTCAGTAAGTTTATACAGGTGCCATTGGTTAATTCTGCATTTTTAACTTTGCCAAGCAGGTCTGGTGGCGATGGTACACACAAATACAGGCAAATACAGGCCAGCATTTTAATTAATGTATGGGCTTTTGTGCTCTCTGCACAAGAAATATAATTTCCCAGCACAAGAAATGTAATTTCTTAGTAACCTCAGCAGAGATGATTCTGAAAGCACAGGGGGACAAACTCTGTTCTGTATATTGACGTAAGTTTTTGAGAAGACCTGTCATTAAAAGCGGACATGTTGTTACATATACTTATTGTTTAACATTAGGCTTGTTCTAATATTTTAAAGACTCAATCAAAGATCAAAAGGCATCGCTGGAAAAAGATATTAAAAAAAATAGTGAATATATTTCTCAATAAATATTGAAAAGATTATTTTTAAAAAGATAATACTCTCTACAAGCTCTAAAATATTCACTCTTCCAAGCATTATATGCTTCTTTTAGGCTTTCCTCCTATCATACATTTAACTAAAATATATAAAGCTGACATTTTATGTCATCTTTCTATAAAATAGGGCAAACTCATAAACCAGTCTGAATGTAGATGATAACAATGTACAACTTTGGTTCAGAGAGCACATATTCATAAATCCAAGTGCCTTTTGAAGTTCAATCCCTTATACTCATCACAACCATCTTCTGCCCTCTCAAGATAGAGTTTTATCCTCAGTTCTACAAAAATGAGATTTGGTGGGAAACACAGTTCTGGTAGCTACCATTTTGGATTACATAGCAAGGAGATGGAGATTGTCTGTGAAAAAGTCATTGACTTGTGCAAGGAAAGGTGAAGATAAATTCCCTTCTGTAGCATTGTTTCAGGTTGTCTCCAGATCAGAAAACTCGTCAGATCTACTCATTAATGAGCAGTGCCTTCAGTGGACAATGCTTTGGGTGTCATTATCCTGTAACAAGTTTCAATTTTGTACAACAATGTCAGTCTACTTCAAATTTCTCAAAAACACTCTTCTGACCAGTCTCACGTTTTTGATCCTTTATTTCCCACTGATAGAGAGGATCCTTGACAAGAAGAAACATACAGTGTACCATGCAGCCCACAGTCAGAATTGAAAACAGGGAATGTGAGATGGTGGAGGCTGATAACACAGTTTTAGCCTAGAGAAGAGAAGACTGAGAGGGGACCTTATTAGTGTTATTAGTGTTTATAAATATCTAAAGGGCAGGCATCAAGAGGACAGGGCCAGACTCCTTCTAGTGGTGGCCAACAATAGGACAAGGGGCAATGGGCAGAAGCTGGAACACAAGAGGTTCCACTTAAACATTAGGGAAAATCTTCTTTACTGTGAGGGTAGCAGAGTGCTGGAACAGGCTGCTCAGATGTCACTGAAATCGGGAAATAAACTTCTTAACACAAATGTACTCTTAAGAAGAAGGCATTTCTTTATTACAATGCCGGATACACGGGGGATGGCTCCACCTATCATGCTCTTTCTCCGACTCCTCTTTCTACAAAAGCTTTATACTATCAAAATATGAATATTCATTACATTTCCAGGAACTTATTAATATATGTAAACGTCCCTTTCGCATGCACACTATCTCTCTCTAGTGGTCATCATTGTCTCCTGGTGGTCGTCATCATTGTGTCCTTTGGTTGTATTTTTCCTTTGCGCATGCTCAGCTCTTTCTTGGACCTGTTTCCAATACTTATGTCTACCTTGTCCCAAGGAGTTAGCTCAACACATTCTCTTGTCACATCCCAGTGCTCAGTAAAACAAAGAGTCCTAATGCTTCTATGGACACTAAGGTAATAAATTTAGATTTATGAAATTCTATGATGAAGGTACATTGTTCTTAACTCCAGTAATAAGTTAATAATTAGAACAGGCCTGGGACTTTACAGTCTCTTCTTGGTGAGGTTTCTGTGATTACCTAGTTCAAACTTAACAATCCTAACTTATACATTATGCTTTATGGTTTTCTACTTCTTTTAATCAAACCCAACTCTCCTATATAATCAAATCTTGATTATTTTATCAGAGTACTTGCAACACAGAGAGGTTGTAGAGTCTCCTTCTCTGGAGATGTTCAAAACCTGCATGGATGCAGTCCTGTGCAACTTGCTGTAAGTGAAGCTGTTTTGGCAGGGGGGTTGGACTAGATTACTCCAGAGGTCCCTTCCAACCCCTACCATTCTGTGATTCTGTGAGTTGCATCAACTACAGACATCCTCCGAGGAAGCCACACATGAATCCATTACACAGACATGACTCACATCCAGACCTTCTGATTAGCAAGATGGCTGACTCAAATATCGCTGCAGCAGAAAGAATAACCTCCAGAACAGATTTTGAATGATCAACCATCTGTCAGTGTCACTGTCAGTGGCTGCCAGGATCCATTTTGATCATTAACATTTGCAAGCATGTTAGATATGAACAAGGAATAGTTTGACATCCTCCCTGAGCTCAGATAATACTTTGCAGCTGAACTAGTCTTGAAGAGGTCCATCGAGAGAAGAGGTTAGTTAGTAGTTGTATATCCAAAAGAGCAATGCGGAAGGACCCAGATGTCATAAAGAAATATTATGGTTCTAAATGACCATGCAAAAGGCTTTCCACCTCTTGATCCGTGCTCTGTAGTTTGTGTCCTCTGTAACAGAGGAGGTAAGGGAGACTGTCCTGTAGTTCAAGTGCTCAGGACACTAATAGTGAACTTCAGTTGTTGTAAACCAAAATCAAATAGCAATTTGCAGCATATTCTCAGTATGTGTAAGGCAAGCCAAAAGCTTTTGAGTGATATATCCAGCTGGTAAAACCTGGAGTGCCTCCTACAGCCTGCATTCCCAGCTGGTGTAAATCAAGTACTGTTGTCAGCAGAGGTGCATCAGTTTCCACTAGTTGAGAATCTCATACAAAGACTTAAGTAATGCAGTATTGATTTTCACTAGCTGATGACTTCCAATGACAGGTTTTCAGATGATAAGAAGTTAGAGTCTTTCTAGTTGTTATTATTATTATTATGGCCAGACTGCACACAACAGTGATAACCTGGGAACTTCACTGTATTCTCCACTGTTGTTGAGTTTATTAGAAGTGGGTCACATTTGTGAGGTCTGTGTTCACAAAGGCCTTCAAGTTTTTAAAAGGATCTCATCTAAATGCAAAATTAACATAATTATATTGTTTTCCTTAGATTGGGAAACCAAGTTAATGAACACTTATAAAGAATCTTGACATGTCCAGATACAAGGCAGGTGCAACCAATATGGATCTTTGCTTTCCTCAGCATGGTATAGCCCTATAACTTGTAATTATTCCAACATGTACATTATTAAACCCGCATGTTTTATTTTTGTCCATTTTTATGCCTTCAGTTTAAGTTTTATAAATATTCTAACAGTCCATTCTGACTTTAAGGATCTAGCAGGGGTGGTAAATCTTTAAATCAAATTGACTATATCAGGAAACTGTATACAGGGGAGAAAGTATCAGTTACAGCAATATAGGATACAGATGTTTATACAGAAAAAGGAGAAGGAGGCAGATCTTTAAAGAGGGTTTAGCTCATACTTTATTTTATGACTCCCTTAGAAAAGTTCAAACACTTCAGCTAGAGATTTTCTCTGTAAGCCACTTGATTTTAACATTAATGCTTAACAACAGAATGACAAGTAAACATTTGTTCCAAAGCCACCAAATATTATTCCCAGATTAGCATTTTGGTAATAGCATTGGCTTAAGGAATAAGACAAAACAAACCCAAAAAAACAAACAAAACAAAAAAACATTAATGCATGTCTTAAGGGAATATGAGGAGAATATTAGTTTATGTAAAAAGCAGAACTAAATTTTATTATATGAATGAAAAAATCCATAGAATTAAAAATGACCCACATATTACAACATCATAAGCAATGGGGTTTGATTCTAACTACAATCTGGAGTGCTTGATGGTGAAAAAAAAATATCTCTTTCCCCTTTAATATTGTTACTAAAATGAAATTTACCCTGGCCATGCTGATTATAGCCCTACTACAGTCATTATCAATAATAACATCCCTGAGCCAAGTAGTACAGAGTTAGGTAAATATCAGCTGCTAACAAATCTAATCCAAGATAATAACCTTGATCCAACAAATAGTTTTCAGGAAATCCCAGAACTTCAATGTCATCAGTGGCTCTGTGTATGAATAGATGGACAGACAGATGTTCTTGTTTTTCTGTACTTCTCTGAAACATTCAGTGGCTCTGTGTATGAATAGATGGACAGATGCTCTTGTTTTTCTGTACTTCTCTGAAATACTTCAATTCATAAGAAGCACAACTTATTACAATCTCACCTATAAGAGGTGTTCCAAAGGAATACGTACACATTCCAAAGAAATGTGCTGAAACAGTCTTTCTTAAAAAAATACACATTTAATGAAGAGCAATGAGAAGCTGCACTTGTATGACTGTCTGCCTGTAATCCTGCAACAACCTACTGTCTTTCCAGCTGTAGTCAGAATCCATATGCACCCAAAAGGGAAAATGTATTTTTGCTTTGGCCATGGATTTAAGTGTTACCTACACAATGCTACCTGTCCTTCAATGTGTATGAACAAACCATCACCATCCACGTGGATCAAAGTTTGAGCCTATTCAACTCACGGGTGGAGTTGAAGCAGAGCCAGTGTGAAAGATGGTGTGCTCTTTGGTAAGCAAATAGTGATACACCAAGTAGCATTCATGAAGAAGACTTCTTACCAGAATCAGCTGGTTAGAAGAAACTGTTTTATCTTGCCAAACAAGACTTTAGTATTTCATATATTCATACCATCTACTTTGGAATACAGAAGTGTAACCAAGGAGGAAACCTTCCAGACTCAGCGATTTCCATCTGACTCAGAGCATTGAAGCATGACTCCTCAGGAGTGCTGGCCACTACAGTATGTTCTTGACAAAGCATGCTGCATTGCCTAAAGCTATCAAATTAGATTCATGGTCTCCATCCTTATCTTCAAGGCCCACAATATTCCAGAGGTACCATTCAAACACCAGGTACTTAGTATTCTTAGCATAATATATAAAGAAAACACACATATGCTTATAAACAAAATTCAAAACAAAGCTCTGTTCACAGTCTGGTTATGAGAGAAAGGGGGTGAATATAGTAGATTTATTTAAAGTTGTCTTTATAGGTAGCCAGATAGTCTGCTGAACACTGTAAAGCCTATGTGAAACAAATGACATCTACTATAAACTGGCTTCATAAGCACTTGAAAAGAATGTGGTCCCTTCAGGTTTCCTTACAAACATGATAATAACAGGCCATCTTGTCATATTACCATACTGTCCTCTTGTAAACATTGTTTTGTAATTCTTGAAAGGAACAGAGAAAATAAAACCAAGATGAGAATATGACTACTGTTGGTGGTAGAATGCAACCGTATTTTACTAAGATGCTTTAAAAATATAGAAAAAAGAAAATGAGTAATACAATAATTAATATACCAACTATTAAAGGAAGTATAGAGTAATTAATGAGACAGCAAAGAGCTTCCATCATGGAAAAGCACAATAATGACTACATCTGTTCTACAGGAAAGATGTTGTAAACTGACACAATGAAGTTTAATGTTTCTGAATTTGTTTTGTTTGTTTTCATACAGAGTGTCATTTACAGGAAGTTACACATTCTGTACTGCTTCATAAAAAAATTTCCTGCAATGCAACATTTTTTATTTTCAAGTGTGGTTTGCTTTAGGTACACATGGTAATGGTAAAGAAGATTCCACATTATTTCTTAATCAAAATTTAAATAGGTCTAATGCAGCTATCTTTTCTTAGAAAAAAGGCTGTCTACAACTCAGCATCAAGGACGCCCTGTTGAGAAAGAGATTAGAAATAGAGATGCAAATGGCTTTGCTGGCTCCAGGAGCTGTGTGCTGAACATCTCACATGACTGAGTGCCACAGAGCCACAAATACCACATAACTGAAGAGATGAAACATAGGGCAGACCAGGAGCACTTCATAGATGAGAAATTACTACCCATACACAGGGACCTTGGTATTTAAATTGTCTAATAGAGACAGTGTAGGCATGCATGATGGAGCAAGTCAAGCATGCCAGTGCAAATAGCCCCTGCTTTCTCCCTTCTCACAACCAGGTAACCCCTGTACCTACTGCCCTGCCAGCACAGGTGACACAGGTTTAGAGACCTAATCAGAGGTCTCTGTGTTGCACAAAAGCCATAGCTTTGTCACTGCTGGGGTTTTTTTGGTTTTGTTTTTTTTTCCCCTTTCTTTTCTTAATGCAGAAAGATCTACTAAGTATGCAAACATATTGCCTTGTAAATTGACAGTGTATTGACAGTTACACTATAACTGACAATCTGCCCCAAGGTGTGATGTTTCAACCATTTTTGTAGTCTGAGGGCCTCTATTAGCACCAGGACATGACAATGGTTAGGAGATCAAAGCCCAACACTGTAAAAGAAAATCTCTCTCTTGTACCGCCAAAGGTAACAGGTACGGAATTATCATGCATATTTTTTTGTCATCCTGATGTGTTCACCCTGTAAATAATTATATCTCCTGTTCATTTATTCATATATTTTAGAAATTCACTGTTTTATTTATTATCTTTGAATTTATTTGCATGCACTGTGCCCTCTCATCAACTCAAATGCTAATAAAGATTCTGTTTACCATTTGCAATAATCATATTTTCATTCTTCCATCTTTTTTGTGGAGCTTACTTTGCTAGATTATGTATTTAATTCTCCTCTAGGTTCACTAGTAAGAAACTATGGTATGACAAAAATAATGTTTATGAAAATGTAATTTACACTCTTTGTAATAGGAAAAGTCAGTCACACTAAATAATGTGCATTTTAGGGGACTTATTAGATACCAGGAATGCTATTCATGACTGAGAACTCCCCACTGATGAGGTGTGAAAGATTGTTTTGTATCATTTGCAGAATGCCGATACCAGGGACTAGGATCTAATTTCTGCTGTATCTAACATCATTTAAATTACAGTGAAGGAAGAAAGGAAGTGATGGTTCATGTGGAGGAAAGGGGTGAGGTGATGACTGATTTATTAAGACAATGTCAGAGATTTGGCTTGGCTGTGATCTTTTAAAATAGCTTTTCTGTGGAAAAATATACTTTATTTGTCTGCTATATGCAATGAGACTGGCAGCACATTTTCTGTGGTAATCCTCTCATCAACTGAAGGAGTCTCCATCCCAATTTCATTTAGACCTGCCAATGTATTTTGACTTTAACGTTTGTGTGGTAAACTAGTTATACAGACAGCAAACATTACAAATTTGCATTGAAAATTCCTCTTCTTTTCATAATAATTATATATTTCTAAGAAATAACATAGAGCACTGGAAGGTGCTCCCCTGTCTGACCTGGAACTGGTAATAAGTGTTAGGAAGCTTGTTATCAGGTTTCATCACTCTCTGGACTATGGGAATGTGTCTTCTTTACCGTACCTCTTGTAGAAAACCTAGATAGACTTTGGTTCTTCAAGCTATGCATATAGTGGGTGTGATGGGTGGAAGTATCAGTTGATGTTTAAAATACAAAAGCATAAAGGTTTCACATGGATAATATCTTGTTAAAGATGAAATTATTTTAAAAAATACCCTCCAATAGGAAATAAATATTTATTCTTTACCTCTCAGAGTATTTTCCGGGTGCGGAAAAGGGTGAAGGGATTGATTTTCCATATATAAGTGTTACCTGTTTCTAAAAGAATAGTTATTCTTATTTTCTCCAAAATTAGACAAAGGAAACTGAAGAATAAAAAAAAATAAATAAATAGGAAGTTAACAGACCATTGCCAGACAGAGGAGTTGCTAAAGGGGTGTGTGAAGAAATCTAAATATATGATTTATGTGTTATCTTGAAACTTACAGTGTGCCTACATCCACCCACATGCACAGGAATATGCAATACCTGTATGAATGTTTTCAGAATTGCCATTGATTAAAATTCCCAAGCCACTAATATTGTCTTCAAGAAGTAAGATGTGACCATCACTCTTGATGGAAACGGCAGCAGTTCCCAATTCTGTGATAGGCTCCATGTAGATTTAGGGAGCCTCTACTTCTCTCCTTTCCTTCCCTAACACATGCCCTTTACATCTCCCTCCTGACAGGATCCCAGCTCCATCTCCTCAGTTATTTCTACCCTGCTCATCTTGCAACACTTTCCTGCTACGCAACCCTCCACTAGGATGCCAATACGCTTTTCTCAACACTAAAACTGGTGGAAGTACAGGTAGAAAGAAAAGTGAGGTGACAGGAAGTTATGGGATGGTATAAGGCAAAGCACACATTATAGAGTTTCTGAGCACTGAAGTAATACGAGCTCTGACTCCCTTACACTCACTCACTTGTCAGCAGGATGAGGTTAGTCAGTCTGCAACAGCCCATGTTAATGATTCCTAATTCCCACCACCTGCAGCTCACTCGGTATTTGCACAACTTGCAGGATATGAAGCATGACTGCAGAATACACCCTTGGGCAGAATAAGAGGATGGATCATTTCACAAATCAGAGGGAAGTTTTGGAACTCACTCAAATGTCTACCTTTCCTGAAATAGAGATGTTTTGAACTTCTAATGGATAATACCAAAACAGGAAAAAAGAAAGGAAAAAAAGAAAACAAACCACACACAACAAAAAAAGGACATTAAAACTAGAGAAATCTATAAGGCACATGGAGAATGAGGAGATGACTGA
>NW_010311226.1:39057-42488 GCF_000700745.2 Antrostomus carolinensis | reverse complement strand
GTTGAACAGCACCAGCCCCAATACTGACCCTCGAGGGACAGCACTTGTCACCAGTTCCCACTTGGACTTTGAGCTGTTGACCACAACTCTTTGAGTGCAACCATCCAACCTGTCCCTAATCGCCAAGTGGTCCATCCATCAAACCCACATGTTTACAATTTAGGGATGAGGATGTCATGCGGGATGGTGTCAAATGCCTTGCACAAGTCCAGGCAGATGACATCAGTTGCTTTAGCCTCGTCCACCAACATTGTGACCCCATCATAAAAGGCCACCAGATTGGTCAGGCACGATTTGCCCTAGGTGAAGTCATGCTGGTTGTCACCAATCACTTTCTCATTCTCCATGTGGCTTAGCATAGTTTGGAGTATCTGCTCCATGATCTTGCCTGGCACTGAGGTGAGACTGACCGGCCTGTAGTTCCCCGGGTCTTCCTTGTTTCACTTTTTAAAAATGGGGGTTATGTTCCCCTTTTTCCAGTCTGCAGGAACTTGACCATACTGCTATGACTTCTCACATATGATGGATTGCACTCTCTAATCTAGAGGGCTACCCCGCCACCTCTCCTTCCTTGCCTATCCTGCCTGAAGAGTTTATAGCCAGCCATGGTAGCACTCCAGTTCTGTGAATTGTCCCACCACATTTCTGTGATGGCAATAATATCATAGTTTTCTTGCTGCACAATGGCTTCTAATTCCTCCTGTTTATTGCCCATGCCATGTGCATTGGTGTAGATGCACTTCAGTTGGGTTACTGATCCCAGCACTCTTCAGAAGGAGATAGTCTTAGTTCCTAAATGACTACTCACTCTTGTTTCTAACCCATCAATAACCTTTGCGTCTTTGCTGCCACCTGGAGTAATATCCCCACTTCCTCTGAGGCTGCAGACCGAAGACCCTCGTTAGCACACTGTCCCTCAGACATTGGAGTGCCATCCCCAGGCCTATTTCTAGTAATCCTGGTTTCATCCCCCTCCCCCATCCAATCTAGCTTAAGCTCTTTTGATGAGCCCCACTAACTTTGTGGAAAGCATCCTTGTCCCTTGGAGACAGGTACACCCCATCATTTCCTAGCAGGCCTGGTGTAGGCCAACCCATGTCGAAAACCAAAATTTTGCTCCTCAAACCAGGCTCAGAGCCAGGTATTTATTTCCTGGCTCTTTCTATTCCTCACCTCATCTTTCCCTGTGACAGGAATGACAGTGGAGAACACTACCTGTGCACCCGATCCCTTCAGCATTCATCCCAGGGCCCTGAAGTCCCTCTTAATAGCTCTTGGGCTTCTTGTTAGGGTTTCAGTATTGCCTATTTGGAAAATTAATAATGGATAATAATCCTTGGACCTTACTGGAGCTTCAAGTTTCTGCCCCAGGTAGGCAGCAGAATTCCCTGTGAAAAGGTTCCGGTGTGCATACCGGACCTTCTGTTCCCTTCAGAAGGGAGTCCCCTATGACAATGACCCATCTTTTCTTCTTTATGGAAACCATTGTGATGTGATACTTAGGGTGCCTTCACTCTGGGAATGTTTCCAGGCTGTAGGAACCATCATCCACATTGCAGAGCTTCATATCTGTTGTGCAAGGGAACCTGGGACCCTGGCGTTAACACAGAGGGGACACGTTCTCTGTGCAGGGTAGGAACCTGTTGCCATTCCCCCTTGTCTCAAATTTTTTTATTCAGCCCTGCTGAGAGAGGATAGAGAGTCCTCTGATGCATGAGGCATTCCTTCCTGCTGGGTTTGAGACGGGGAGCATAGGGTGTGGTTCCAATAGTAAATCTCCCTCTCACTCTCTCTGATAGTCCTCAACCTACCTCTTCCCAGAGTTCCGTCACTAAGTGGAGGAGTTCCTCCACCTGGGCACATCTTCCATAGGTGAGTTCCCCCTTGGTGCAAGTGGGGGGCAGGCCCTGTAGCCCGACAGCTGAGTGGCAGCACACACCCACTGGGGCTCTGTCAGGATCAGCCACAGATGGTGCAGAACATGGAGAGGCTTTAATTTTTTATTTCTTTTTTTTTTTTAATGTGCAGATTCTGCCCCTAGATCACTTTTACCCTCCATTAAAAAAAAGTTTTCCAGGTATATTGCCACCTAGGAAGCCTGTGCAGTATGAATGAACTCTCAGGTAGAGACCTGAAGAAATCCATTCAAGACATTTGAGAGTTAGACCTTTTGTTTTTTTGGTTTGTTGGCTTTGTTTTTTTTTTTTTATTATTATTACAGAAGTGTTCGGATAGTAGTTTGGGAGCAATGGGACACATTTTAATTACTTGTTACTGTTTTTCTTAATCTACTTCAAACAGAGTGCAGTGCAATACTGAGCATATCATAGTCCCAGTCCTTGTTCTGTGTCTGGGTTTTTTTCCCTGTTAACTCTGAACAATTTGTTTTTTCTGGGTCAAATGAATTTCTAGATAGACCAAATACTTTCATGTATGACAAGGACAGTAGGACATCAAAACATATATACCCCAGGGAATGACTTTAAAGTTCTCCTTTTGATAATACTCTTCCTGACATGTTCAATGCATCCATCACATCAAAGCTTTAACATTTTGGTTGTTGGTTGGTTTTTTTTGTTTGTTTGTTTTTTTGTTTTTTTTTTTTAAGAAATAGCTTAAGTCTGTTTTTCTTAGAAAATGCATGGAGGTTGTTTAAATAATGAAAAAAAAAAGGATTATATACTTTCAGAACAGGAATTACAATATGCTTGAGTAGAGACATCTGGTATTTTATTTGCAGTTCTCCAGGAATATAAATTTCTTAGAGAAGTCAGTAATTAAATGTGAAAGTCTACAAAATACATTAAAAACATTAAAACCAATGGGTATAGAGACAACAAAAGCATTAAACTGTTCTGAGCCTGTAGCTCCATTCTGGATTAGAGCATGCAAGAACCTCGAACAAGTTTACTCAGAACTAAGCTTTGAAGTGATGATGCTTACTTGGGTGTCCTGTCTGTGCTACGCAGACAGCTAATACAACCACAGAGGGCTACTGCGCAGGTGCAGTAACTGTGTAATGTGTTCAAGGGCTTGTAAAAGGAAATGTGTGAGGAAACTTTTTACATGTAATAATGATTTTTTTCTGTTTTTCAGTGTTTAACAACTAAATATGCTCACCTTGTTAGTACTGTCTTCATATGAATAATTTACATTGTTTCTTATTTTGTTCTCTTATGCCTCTCTTGACTTATACTGTGCCTGTATGTTACTGTTGAGTAACAAAGAAAGATTTTAGTGAGGTTTGTAAAGCTCTGGTGAGAAGGGACCCCTTTGTTCCCAGGATGAGAATCAGCTCTGCCTTCAGGGAAGTCAATAAGACCCATTTGTCCAGCTGAGTCACCTGAGCATTTCCAATAGAGGAACCTGGCAACAGTCATCAAGCTTCTTCAGACATGACAGTGCTGCTGTTGGCTTGAAGGAGAAGTAGG
>NW_010311226.1:5473-39034 GCF_000700745.2 Antrostomus carolinensis | reverse complement strand
AGCAGGAGGGCAGACATTTGCCCATTCAGGGATGAAAGTCTTGCTTTTTGTGCATACTAGGATCTCTCACCTTCTGCTGCATCAAACATGGAGTGGGAGGGAAGAAGCAGGTTGCCTTGTCTCTCATGGGGGGAATAGCATGACCTTCGTGAGAAGCAGCTGCTGCTGGATTCCAATCCCTGCCAAATTCAGCAGTAGCTCCTGGCTTCAGGGCTGAGAATCGTATGCCCACGCTTTCCCATGCTACATGTTGAACATGGTCAAGAGCGCATTGCTCGGTAGAAAAGAGGCCAAGGAACACTTCAAGTTGTAGTTTTCTCTGCAGGTTTTACACAACATTGATTACAAGTGAGCAGTGACAGTGACAAAAATAGGGAAAATAAGTTGTTCAATGTTATATATAAAATATCTCTCTTGAGTAATTTACCTTGAGAACTCTTGTTAAAGGGATACTTATTAATTTCTTCATAGAATCCATGCTGTCATATTTGCAAATATTCTTTGAATAATTGAAGACAGTAAGATTTTAATAGTTTGATTTGGATTCAGAAATTCAGACTATGCAGTCCGCTTCAGCCTCACATATATAAGTTGCTGTCTGCAGAATCACAGTGTTTTGACCAGCATTTCTCTTTACATCACACTTATATTCTGTGAAGGTGGAAATTTTTTTGTTGCATAAAGTCAATGTTATTTAAAATAATTAAATGTATGAGAATACTGAAACTAAATGAATTTCATACTGTTCAGAGGAGAAATGCAGTTTGACTAGACATAGAAGTTCTGCTACATTTATCTCTGTGCTGTTTTGTTGTACTTGCAGCCTTTTTTTGCTGCTATAGCTTTCTGACCAGACTGAAGAAAAGACATACAAACTTCACAAGATACTTTAAATGCAAAACTTTGATTGAAGTGCAGTCCTTAGTTCTACATGATGATCATTTGTGCTTCTGTCACCTCTTCTTTTCAGTAATATTCCATGGACTATATTGTGAGGATGGGGAGAGATGGCTGGTGTTTTGATGCACTTATATTATGGTATGCATCTGCATAAGCATTGAAACTTTAAGACTTACAGTCTCAGTTAAATCTTATCTAACTGATATATATATCCTTTATTTTATTGACATTTCCTGACATAATGTTTAAAGTTTTAAGTGAAGTAGCAGCTCTCCAAGCTGCTCAGTGTTAAGAAACGCAGGAAGGAGCAGATAGGAACTGACTCAGCACCAGCAGTCTGTGTAGGACAGTATATAAAACAGCGACTTACTAGCACTTTTTAAAATGAACAGAGTTCTGAGTCCCTGTGGGCCTATGAGGGATTTACGGCCTCCTGCAGAGGAAGGGAAAATCATCTGCTTCTCGCAAGGTTGTGATTCATGCTGAGTGTTGTAGCTTTGGTGGAAACAGCTGAAAGGCAATACTTTGCCTCTGTGGATGGTAGGAGTGCCCACCTTCTTATTTTTGGTCTACACCACAAGCTTCATTCTTCATTTCTGTGAATAAGGATACTTTTGGATGCCTAAGGTGCTGGCCACTTACATGACTAAAATCTTCTCTATTGATAAAGAAAATGAGCTCACAGCTCCTAGACATCATAAAAACTATTTTTTTCCCCACCTGGTCCAAATCATGTATTTGCAGAGATGCAGTGAGAAAGAGAAGTACGTAAATGTTTTGGCTGCTATCTAATGCCTCTTAGCAGTGCCGATGATAGCAAATCTGTAGAAAAAGAGTGTGGCATTCCTTTTTGATGAACAAAATTAATTTAAACACAAAGCAGTAAGAACCTTCCTACCATAGATTATTGCATCTCATTATGCAATTTTTACAAGATATATTACTGTTGAAACCAGTCTGGGCATAAGTCTGTCCTGCAAGACTTTCAGGTATTGAATCAGCTCTTCAAAATGTCTAACAGTGCATTCTGTCTGCCTGCCTTAGACATATGTAGGCATTTAAAAAGGTGTATAAGTTCACCTTTCTATGCACAACAGATGCAAAGACATGATGGTGGGGGGGAAAGGTAATGGATGCTGTTAGTATTATACTTCATGAAACACTGGTAATGTATGTGACACTGAGGCACTCTCAGTGAGCTTGCAAGCTAAGTCCTTATTCCTGCAGGCCTGGAGCCCATGGGCTCTGTGAGAGTGTGGGGTCTGACTGCATGCAATAGATATGCAAGGGACTTTCTGTTCCCTTTATGCTGCTATTCACCGCTAAGTCTATGGGAAACCAAAGAGATCCAGAATCCCATTGGCACTGAAGTACTGTATTTCCTAGTTTAACCTGTGCTTTTAATCCACATAACGCCTCATTAGTCAGACTTTATGGGTGTAATCCAGAGCCCACTGATCTCAGTGGAAAATTGCCCACTGATTCCACTGGGCTTTTGATCACTGCCTGTACATATGGTGTTAATTTCACCTTTAAATCTTGCACAAGCCTACCAGGTTTGTGATTGGCTTAATTTTTCAAGGTTACACATAACTGAAAGTTAAGTAAAAAACATGCTTCCCTCTGTGTACCTGAGACAAAATCCTGCCAAGTCAGGCACAAGGTGGGAAGAAAAGCAGGAATTTCTGGATATGAATCTTCCCCCCTACCCCACCCTAGTTTTGAGTCTGGAGGACCTCTGTGCCATGGAGGTTTCACAGACTTGGCTTCAACACCTGGCCATGCTGTCTAGCTCCAAACTTGGCCTGGCCTCAGAATTGTTTCTCTTCAGAACCATGGGTGCCTCCCACAGAGAGCTGAAGGGGATGGAAAGCTTAAGCAGTCCCATGGGGAACTTAAATCCTAATTCAGGAGTACCAAAAATTGATTCTTTACAGCTGTGGAACAATTTTTTCTTTCCTGAATTGAGGGAAGAAAAGCTCGAGGAGCTCCAATATATTTCTAGGGGCCAAATTTTTTATTGTACTTGGAAATTTTTATTTGATCAGCAGCCTTGAGATTTGAAGAGGATTATTCACCTCCCTTCCTTGTTTTGAAACTAGCATAAATAATCCATTTAGTGATAATGCTGTGCCTCCCAGTGTGCTTGTTTATCATTAGAGTTCTCCAGCTTTCAGTGGGCTAGTGCACTCTGATTCCTGGCTGGATTTATGATGCAAATGTCAGACAGGAACTCCATCCCTCTGTTTTCAAGCCAAACTTCTTTTTTTCTTTTTACATTGGATTTGAATTACACATTTATGGAATAATTGGGAAATATTTGAAAATAGTAAAATTCTCTTAATATTTAAAATCAGGTTGGAGGGTTAGCTCCAACCTAAAAGTTTGCTAAAAGTCCATAGAAGTGCCATTTATGCATTGTTACTTTAACTATATTTTCTCTAAACATCATCATGTGGGTTTTCGGCATGCATATCAAACACGTGACCATTCTTCCCTTACTCTCTAATGTATTTTCACCTATTTTATTTTTATATTTTATCCTTTTCTAGAACAATCTGATAATTTTTAGAGGTCCTCTGTAGGTAACAAGGCTCTCTTACAGGACTAGATACATCAAAACAAGGAGCAATCAGTGAAAAAGATTGCAGGAACCAGAAGAAAAAACCTGTCTTCATTAGTAAGACATGTGGGAATAACTGTAGGAAGAACTTGTCCCAAACATACTTTCACACAGTGCTCTGTGTAGTCCATCTGACATAATCAAAATCCACATGGCTGACACTGAAAAGATTACAAACTGTCTAACTGATAGGTCTTCAAATGCAATTACTGGGGATTCAGAAGTGACTGTGTGATTTCAGGACTTCAGCAAAATGCAGGCTTCTAGTATAGAACAGCAACTGAAAAGGAGGTACTATCCTTGGAAGCAGTTTAATAGCTTAAACCGTTGAACTAAACTAAATAGTTTAAACCACTATTTACTATCGTTTAAAACTCTTATTTAAACTAAATACTTTAGTTTAATAGAAAACATGAAGCAGGGTTATACTGCTTCTATACTGGCACTGAAGTATGACCTCTACCAGAATTATTATCCAGTCTCATAACAGACCAATAAATATCTTGTTAAATTAAAAAGCCTTCAGGTAAGTTCTACAAGAATGCAGATTTGAAAAATGTACCTTACAGTGAGCATTGTGAGAAGCTAGACCTATTTAGCTCAGACAATGACAGTTAAGGAAGAACTTGGTGGTAATTAGAGGTAGAAGTATCTGTGATTCAAGTGCAGGAGGTGCATAGACACAATCACATCTCAGGAAATGGATCTGTGCATCCTATTCTGCAGTGCTAACATAGGAGATCAAGTCTGCATAGCTTCTCCAGTAAAGGAGAGCACAAACTTGCTAAAAGGCAGCTGTATGGTCTAACATGAAGATGGAAAGAGATTACTTAAAAAGAATATTGTAGACATTGTAACTAGATCAATTCAGACCAGTAATGAGTCATTGGAGAGTAGCCCGCTGAAAAATGTATCAGATCTTGCTGTGCATTTTCTATTACTTCAGGGTTTTCTTTTTCTTCATCATCAATTTGAGTGTTTTTAGGAGTTACCTTCTACTTCGCAAGGACTAGTTTGAAAAAGCTTAGTAGACATCACACTGGAAGAGTATTACAGACATTCTGGATTTATTATTTATGAAAACATACTACTCATGTTTCCTACTAGTCTGTTTTCAGGAGCCTTTGATTTAATAAATATTTTAATTTCTGACAGATAGAAAAGACTCAAACAAAGCTAGATTTTTCATTTTTGTGTGGCAGTTTGATTTTTCATAGGTAGAATATTAGGGTGTCCTTAGCCTTTATGTGGGCAGGGTGTTCCCAAGTACCATTAATTTCACTGAGGGTTGTAACTGTTCAGTGTTACTAACTTTGAATTGGGGACTGATTTATCTTTTGTAACGTGAGAACTGAATCATTGTACCTGACTAATAATGTTGTACAAGTAAGTGAATGCAGAATTTCCAAGAGAAGAAGTCCATGGGCCCTGGCATATCTTCTGATGCCTTATTTTTAACAGGACTTGCTCACTTGCTACATATATCAGCAAAAAGATTACAATAAACTAAGAAAGGTATCTGAGCAACAACACAAAATTTATCTTTGGTTTAAGAAAAGTCAAAGTTTTTTAATGTTGTGCAAAGTAAGAATATATCATAGGATGAGTAGGACAAAGTAATCAGAAGACTTTTTGTCTGAAACACTACATAGTCTGGAGATAGAATAAAAATTTTTGTTAGCTGATACATTTTTATGTTTTGTACTGCTGTTATTTTCTAGTTTGTAATTTATGTGGTAGTTGAAATATCCCTGGGAAAGCCTATTCATATGATGTTTCAAGCCTGAGAAAAAGTGGGAAGGTGAAATCCTCTCAAGAAAAATTGAATGAATATTTCCTATCCAATTGTGTAAAATTCCATCAATTTGAAAAAAAATTAAGGCATGTGTCCAAAGTCAAATTGCTATAATCATGTGTACCTAAATCTGTCCCCAGTTACTATGATGAAATCTATAATCAGAATTACATAACAACACCTGAATGGTTCTTTTATATAACTAAGAATGTTCCCAAATACTTCTGAAAGTGAAAACATGAAACCTTTATTTTATTTCAGTCCTTGTCTTTCACTTGCTGGATTGTTAAGCATCATCAAAAATGAAGAGCTGGAATTATATATGTAATGCTTAAATTCATACTTAGATAGGCAGCATTAAGAGCAGATATAAACTTTGTAAATAACACTTGAGGACAGATTATCACTAGTTGCACTGATTTTCCTGCTCAGGATTTTAATCACTGGCATTAGTCAGAGCTTTATAAAGTAAGAAACACTTCTGTATCAATAGATTTTATAGATTTTTAAAGAAAATGATTTTAGAATAAAGGGAGCTTTAGACTGCATTTTGCTGTTATGTTCTTTGCATGAAACCTTTACATATGTTGCTTATTTCAGTCCTGAGACAAATGATAAATGCTGTCTAAGCACCAGATCACTTTTCTGTTTTGCTTCCAAGTACCACCTGAAAGTTTGCAAGGAGCACAGATGAAGATTTGGTCTCTGCAGATCTCCATTTACAATTTTCATCTTGGAGACTGGCATTAATAGAACCCTCACTGAGGGACTGAGAGCTCTTGGCCATGTGTATATGTATAGTTACAGTTAGGTAATTGGTGCTTATTTCCATGAAAACTATACTGGGAATGGTTTGAGAAACTGCTTCTCCAGTGAACTCAGCTGAGCTGGATTCCAGCCTCCAAGGAGTGTATTATACGTTTTGCCCTGTGTAGCTCCCTATGGCTGACAGAAATCTAAATAAACTCAGGAGCTGCTTTCAGGAATGGGATTTGAACCTGTCTCCTTTGTGGGGGGAGTTCACTGCTGGAGGACAATATGGTGCTATAAAAATCTATTAGTTATTAGGTGACACTACAGCTGTACATTTCAGTGCAGGAAATGGCATTCATACATGGGGGATAAGACTCAAACTGAAAAGGTGAAGAGCTATGTAACATCCTTGTCCTGAAACAGATTAGCATTGCTGTCAAGAAGCTTCCCTTGCCTGTGCTATACCCTTAGGACAGTCGGGGAAGTGACTCCAGGCCTCTCAGAGACTGTTTCTCCCTCCATCCCTTTGTGTGCTGAGCTGAGCTTCTATGAACACTGTGCACTTGAAAAGTCTTGTTAAGAAAAGCCCTCTTCTCTTGTAACCTCTTGTGGATGGATTGCATTCCTTATAAACAGTTTAAACAAAGTCAACACACCTTAACGCCCCTGGTAGGCAACAAGAAATTGAGGTGGTTGCCTGAAGGCTCTTTTTACTGAAAGCTTGTATTTAGTCTATTTTCTTTTCTTTTCTTTTCTTTTCTTTTCTTTTCTTTTCTTTTCTTTTCTTTTCTTTTCTTTTCTTTTCTTTTCTTTTCTTTTCTTTTCTTTTCTTTTCTTTTCTTTCAATTTACATTATTTACCCTGAATCTGAAGGTGCTTATCTTTGATGGCTTTACTTCTGGGACTTTGGAATCCAGTCATCAAGTCTTTTTCCTCTGTTGAGGCAAATGAGTTTGTACTGAAGTCTAAAGTGTTTGACCTGCATTAAAATCTAAGCCACATATCTCCATTGAAATTAATTTTATTATGTATTGTAGCATGCCTCTTATTGGGGGACAAGTTATAGCCCTTCTTCATTAATACAAGCTGCACTGCAAGCACATCTGTGATGCAAACTTAAATCCATGTAAAGTCAATGCTTTTATGACTTTATCAAAATAAGGACAGATTCTGAGTTGGAATGACATCGTCTCTTTTTATATGAGGTCAGTCAAAAGAGAATCAGTGTAACATGTGAAAATGGAAAATGTTTTCTTAAGTCAGAAATCGATTTTCTAAAATTGTATTTTCCAAGATACAAAATTAATTACAATTATATTAAACTGAAATGCTGAAATAAAGATGGATGACAAATCAACTGGCCTCTCCAATATATTGTTTGTTGGAAAGGGAAGAGCTTCCCCAGCTGCAGTAATTTGTCACTTTTGTTGACAGATGGAGTGCAATAAATTCTGATGTAGAGTGAGACACTTTCAGCTTCACATCATGTAGAAAATGTCTGTAATGCTTCTTCTCCGTGGCCTTTCAAGTGACCTGAAATATAGATTGTTGCCTGATCACTACATCTTCACTAGAAGTGAGCTTGCTGTTAATCTTCTTTAGCATAGAGTTGCAAATAAATATTGTGGAGCATGCAAGGAAATGTTTGGAAGTATTATTTTACTTGAAAAACTCTTATTAAGATACTGTTGAAATACTATGATAGGGAACATTGGAGAAATACCTGCTTCTGATCAAGTCAGGACATTTGAGGACCAGAGGACCAAGGTATAACTACTGGGGGTGTTTAATTTCTTCCTCCCTCCCCCCAATCCTTAGTTTAACTCCTCTTAATTGATTTAAATTTTGAAATATATTGTAGTGTTACATATCCCGTATATATATAGGGAATTTGTATACCTACAGAACTTTTATGTGGACCAGCAATCCAGCTCTGCTTTAACATGAAAAGTTGAGGTGGAGTTTATCGCCAAGGAATATTTAACCTTACCACAAAGTCTTGTCATATCACAAAAACTGACATAAATGTCATGTCCCCAAAGAGATGGTGGATAAGATGAAGCATTGCAGCTGAGCACAAACACTAAATAATATAACTACACTAAATGTTCTTCTATTTCATCATACCTTTCTGCCAGGGTTATTAGTTTGTTCCCGATATATCTAGGCTTTGATTTCCAAGAAGGTAAGAGAAATAGGAAAATAGATTTTATAACCAAGAAATGCATATTTTTATATGTTTCTCATAATATATGTTGAACAGATACACATGGTCTGTGTTATAAACATATCTGTAAAAGTCTCAATGCAGTGTATGCATGTCCTGTGGAAGAGAACTTTCTGAACATGTTAATTTTTTTACTTCATCAGTCAGTTCATCAGTTTAAATCAGGAACTGAAGTGACATCTGTTGACATGCAGTTTGGTCCATAACACAGAATTTCTTAGTCAATGTCATTAACAATGTTAATTTCTAAGCAGATTAATATTTAAAATGAGAATGACATCCAAACAGAAAAACAATGAAACAGGTAATCTAATTCAGTTGAAGAACTGTTCTATTAAAGTAAGGACCCCAAAATAATGGGAGCGGAAGAGCAGGAGTCAGGAAGAAAAGACAGCATGATTGCCTAGTACTGCATAGTTTTCATTTCCCGAGGGAAACAAAATAAGAGTTATAGTGATAAGGTGTGGGGGAGAAAGTGACACACCACAATACTATGTAGGCTGAAATTAAAAACAAAACAAAACAGGACATAAAAAAAAAAAAAAAAACCTATCAAGATTAGCTATGGGAAATACTTGTTTACAACTCATATTAACGGTATGGACAGACTGTCAAGTGCAGTTTTCACATTTTGTAACTGCAGCAAAGGATGGACTACATGGATTAAGTGATCTTTTATCACTCCTGTCAAAGTGAGAAATTAAAAAGGAAGTGTATGCTTTCTCCAGAAACGTCCAGACTCTCTTAAGTTAGAAAAGATGTCTATGCAGAATGCTGGTGATGCACAGAGTTAGAACAGTCACAAGGGAAAGATTATTTCACTAACAGCTGAGGTTGTTTCTCTTTTCACCCCACAGTGTTCATCACAGTAGCCTCCAGCTGTTTTCCTTTGGATACAATCCTACTGCTCTGGGGCATCCAACCTCCAGGGTACAAAGAGTATTAATTTTTAATTCCAGTCTCCAACACCTGCGTGAGGGAGAGAGCTCTGGTCCTTGATACCATTTAGTCATTGACTTCCCTGAAAATAGGATTGAGCCATAATACATCCCTGGACAGCTAGGAGACATTAGGGGCTAATATGTCTTATGATAAATGCACACTATTGATTTACCATTCTGGCTTTTAAAATCTGAATACCAATGACATTTACCCAGGGATACATCTTAAGTAGGTCCATATGGAAATATTTTCCATTCATCAAAACCATGTACTTAGAGTTTTTGCATTTCATAGTTTGTCAAAATCACTAAGATTGTTCTCAGATACATATCTATATATAGAACAAGGTACAAAGATATATTGGACTAAAAAACTTTACTTAAAAGTGAAGCTTTTTTTTACTTACCTCTTCTCCTTTGTTAAATTCTCAAAGTGAAATTTCACTTTATCCTTGAACTACAGGTTTAGCAGATAAGGGAACTGAAGATCTGACCTAGAGACAAGACATATGCCCCCTTGGTGCTTCACTTGAAAAGACAGGTCTCTAACCATGCAGAAGTTTAACCTTGTGAGGAAAGATTTGGAGGGACATGAAATCTAGAACTTTCTGTTGAGTTTGTATGCATTATGCTATCCCAATAGAGCTGTTCTGTTAACTATTACAGCCAAGGCACGTAGCTTACTATTTCTTAATGTGCTTCTTAATTTCCATTGAAAAGACTTGCACTTTAAGACATGGCCCTGCTGTCATATCCTTTCAGATGTATGCATTTTACTTATTTAAAAGCTTTGCTTTAATTTCTAAACCTGTCTTGCAACAGCAGAAAATTACATTAAGGTGCTATCCTTGGGAACATTAAAGCCAGGAAGGCATCAGGAGAAAGTCTGAAGATAATACCTTTCAGTGAAAAGCTCTCCAAAACCTGGGCACAGATCCAGCTAAAGAAAGGACACCCCCTGTTACATGCTAGTCTGCTCCTACTACTATTAAAGACTTTTCTTAAACTGTAAAAGATATATCTCAGAAGAGAATACCCAGCTAACTATCTAATGTTAGAAGAAAGATTCTTTTTAATTTTTTTTTTAATCTGATCAGATTAGTTAAGCAGATTTTCTGCAAGGGCAAGAACTATTTAAATATGCAATTTTTATGACTGACAATCAGCAGAATGAGTGTTTCATATAAAATCAGTTTTCCTTTTGGGACACAATTTGTTCCTGATCTTTCTCCCTGGTAGATCAGTTTCCAAGGAGGCTAAAAATAAATAGCTTCCTTTAAAAGCAAAACAGTAACTGAATTAGTATGCCTCTGTGAAACAGCAATTATTTCTGACAGGTGAAAAGGCCATTAGACATGAATTGATTTTCAGAGGTACTGTGAACTCTTAGTCTAGTCGACAGGAGCTGTGCACTCAGCTGTGCACTCAGCACCTCTGAAAATCGGGGTCAGTCTTGCAAGGTGCTGATTGACCTCAACCCATAGAAAGTTTTCCACACATTTCAGGACCTGGCCTTTAGAAATAAGACAAGAAATCTGTAAGCCCAAATATGTACTGTGAAAATTCTGAAACACAGCCCCTGAACTGTCATGTTGTCTGCTCTAAATGGCATTGCACTTAGCACCATGAGGTCCCAAGAAAGCCACTTAACTTCCCTTCAGTATTGACACTTTTACTCTTTCTGTGTTTTGTCCTTCTAAATAGTACCAAGACATGGATTGTCTTCTGCTCATGAATGTAATGCCTAACACTACTGAGCTCTAGGATCAGTTGGAACCACTTATTACTATGAAATCACTGTTCATAAGTGTGAGAATTATGAAATATAACTGTTTAGAAAAGGGGTTGTAAGTTTTCCAAAGCTATGCAGTATCTCAGTGGAAATCCATGACTGAGAATACAGGTGTGTTGGGCTTTTAGTGAGCCTTCTGCATTCTTCTAGAGGAAAAATAAATTATCAAATCATCATCCACTCAAAACACTGAAATCTAATTAATATATGAAAAAGCCAATACAAAACAGGAAAACAGCAATTTGAATGAGAGAGAACAACTAAGTACTAATATACATGAGACATTAAGAGTTGGGCACAGGAGAATATATAATTAATAAGTTTTTTCCTAATGTCTTAATTTTCTTTTGTCTTTTTGCAGAATCAGATTAGATCTGCCTCTCAAAGATCAGTGAACACTTGAGTCCAAACATATCTGAATTCTGGGGAAGCTCATATTGAGGTGTGATTCCATAACTTTGTGATATGAGCATCTCTCATTGTGTAATGATAGCCTTTTCTTTCATCCTTTCCATATATCACCATCTATGTCACTTGTGCTCTAGTTAGTTAATTTATAGTAGAAAAAAAAAAATCTACACAAGCAATATAAATATAAATATGCTGGCCATAATTATGGGTCAATTTTTCCGTCTAAAAAGAGCTTATAAAATTGACTCTTCTGACTGCTGCCAAAGATTCTCTAGTCAAGTCCTTCATTTGTGTTTCATTTCCTGACTGTATAAAGGGAAGTTAACAGCATTTGATTAAAAAAAAAAAATAATAGTGGGACCAAGTTAATGTTAGTAGACAACTTTGGTATTCTCAAGCAGCAGGTGGTTTAAACTGCTTACTTAAATTTCTTCATCTTCAGGGATTTTTATGTGTGGTTGTCCACTGATGCTCATTGACCTTTTTAATGTTCTGGCACCATAAAAGTAGCTGGAAAACAGCAACATCTAGGATTATGATTGCAATAGTATGGATTTAGTTTGGTACAGCGTATTAGATTTTCCCCCTTTTTCCATCAGATGGGTAAAGGGAATACATACATTTCTGGTAAGGCATTTAATAAAACAGCAACCAGAATGGTATGGTTAAAATGAGGAAATTTTCCTAGATTTATGTTTCCTGGATTATAAAAGAAAAACTTGGTGCTGTGCTCGCCTCTTTGCTCTTGCAACATTCCTCTATAGTCTAGACTAGAAGTACGTCTTCTCCCAAGTACTAAGATTTGGAAATTGTCCTAAAATGAAACTCCTTTATCAAATCCTTTGCACCACAGCCCCCAGACAGGAAATACCAACGTGGAAAACCTTGATCTGAAAACTTTGAAAGGCTTGACTAAATTCATACTTTGACTCTTTGAAAAGGACCCTTGGGAACTGAAATGTATGCACTGACCATTAAAGACCTATAGCTGACAAAATGAAACTCGACTCCAGACAGGTTTCATTAATTGGGAGAAGTTATAATGATAAGCATTGTTTTACTTTCATTTCTTCCTAGCAATAAAGTTTGCTAAGATTACAGTGTGCTCTATCTTAACTGTCAGAATCAAAAGACTTCATGTTACATAGTTTTTGCTTTGTATAGTCATTATGAAACTGTACTAAATATTTGCTGTGAGTGCTTCAAGCATTCTCATGACTTTCATGCAGCATAACAGGTCACATGAAGCAGTTAAGGCCCGAGATCAGTACAAGTGACTGTTATGACTTCACCCAAGTTCCTGTCAAGCTATGCAGAGTTAGGCTTTTTCAATGAAATTAAACCTTCATTTACTGAGGGGAGGGCCACAGTGATGGTTTTATTTTTGTAATCTATGATGCTCCTGTCTCATCCACAAACTGTCTTTGTAAAGAATTGCATTTTGAAAAAAGTGCACATTATACCTTAAAGATTTTGGGAAAAAATGCTATATAGTAATGCTTACTCTTTTTATTTTTTTTTTAATTTTTATTTATTGACTTAGTTCACTATCTTGCGTATTATTTGTATTTTGCATTAATACTTGTTGGTTAGAGCATGACTGTCTCTCTAAAAGCAGAAGAGACCTTCTAATTTTTAGAAGATTTGTTTGTTGTGAGCTGTTTTCTTGCCATGATCTAACACACCTGGTGTTCCGTGTTCATTTTTGTAGACCTTTGCAGTACCAAATTCTGAGAAGTTGGTGATTTTTTTAAAATCACTTCTTCAAATGATGGGATAGCTAGTTGATGGATGCCACTCCTAGGAATCCTAAAGCATTAATATTATTTGAGAACAAGTAGGAATTAAGGAGAGAAACAAATTCAGAGACATTGCTCTGCCTTTTGGTGGTAAATGCAAGTTAAAAATTTCAGCATTTATCTTTCAGTTGCTTCCTTAAACTTTTTTTATCATTCTACTTATGGATCTTTTTTTTTTTGTTTAATCAGAGATCAAAAATAGGTAACTAATATATTTGATATAGGTACAGAAAACATACACCTAATGTCTATGATAAAAAAGAATAACAGAATTTAACAATTTTTTTGGCAGTCAATAAGTGAATGAGATTGTCTCCAGCATTCTAAGACTGTTTCATTCCAAGCTGCAAATACCCCAGGCCTTGTCCTGCCATGTAAGAGCCAGCTAGGAGCTCCTATATTGCTTTCTTTCTCCCCAACACTGGGGAGCCAGGAGGGGAAACTATGTCAGAAGCTGTCTTCACTAGCTTGATGCTGTCAGAGAGCTTCCCTCCACCTAGTAACTTCTGCTGGTCTGTCCTGATTCACCTCTAATTGTCTTTGAATCACTTGAATGGCTTTGATTTCAGTTTGTGCTAGCTCTAACCTTAACTACCTGTTCTTGATTCTGAACTAGCAAAGCCATAGATATGGAAAGGTACAAAAAAATCTCAGATTAAATGAAACATAGATTGGCCTTTGTCTTAGCTCTAAACCTAATTAGATGATAATCAGTCATCAGAAAGTGCAAGAATTGTGGGTTTTTTAAGTGAGGTTTTGTGTTTGGGGATTAATATTCCCAGCACAATAGACAGGAGTTGTTTGCAGAAATCTCAGCCTAATAGGTTATTTTCTCTATTAATAAAAATGATTTAACTTTAGATCTTGCAAGAAGTGCTTTTTTCTGGTTAATACAATTAGGAGGGCTGATGGACTAATTTATAGGGTTGCATTTTGCTTTCATCTATAGGAAATGAAAGAAGGAATAGAATTAAGGCAGCGTATTTTAGGTAACAGATGCCTTGCAATATTAAAACAAATAATATATTTAAGCAAAAAATGTCTGATAAATTCTGTACTTTGTAATGCATTTACTTTTTTCCTGATCTGAGTTTGCAAAACCAATACTTTTGTGTGTACTGTGATTTCCTTAACATTGACTGATAGATAGGTCAAAAGTTTCAACTATGTCCAAAGCCAGAACTGAAGTTTCAAACAAGAGTTGTTCCTCACGCTCATCAGAGGAAATGGCAGGATATGCTTGCCAGTGACCAAAGGGCAAAGACCCTTTTTTAAAGGAAACAAGTTGCATGTTACACTAGAGCTCTGAGGAAGTTTGGGGAATAAAATTATCAATGTAAGTAAATTAAATAAGTAAACATATTACCATTAGATCTTTAATCTATTTAGAAATCAGAGACTCATCCTATGTAGGCAAAAAAGCTTAATCATCACAGAGAATCAGAGCAGTAATGAAGCTAAATATCTATGGTAGGTATTACAGTATTTTTCCCAACCTTTCTTCCTTTTGTCACTTCCCCAGAAAATGACTCATTGAATACCCATGGAGTTGTATACCTAATAAAGTCAAATCCAATACATTTGCTTGTTTTAGACAGGAAAAATTTATAATTGTGTGGGTCTTAGTCTTGCTTATTTAGACAAATTTAATTTTGTACTGGGTATATAAGGGACCTTTACAAAGAGAAAAACACCCATTGGATGCTTCCTGCACAAAGGTACTCCCTGGATGAATGGGTGTATGGACTTGACAAATGCTTTTAATTGGAAAATTTCTGCTCCCCAGAGTGACTGGGAAAAACAGGAATGTGTCATAGATGTGGTGGGACAAGCTACATTGCATTCTGGCTATTGCCTACTTTGCAGGACACATAAGAGACCCCAGGAGCTAAAATACAAGTACAAGCAACTGTGAGATCTTGACCTGAATGTGAGTAAGGCAAAGATACCTAAAAATATGGTGGTTTCTCCTTTCCAGCTTTAGGTCAAACATAGGAATAATTGGAAGTCAAGTTTCTTATATTTCATCTTTGATTTTCTGAAGTTCCATCTTCACTAAAATGGAAAAGGAGGTATTCGATAAGAACTTTTGTTCTGTGTATCTGCCTTCCTGCATTGATCATGCCACTTTTATAGGACTGTAGAGACAGGAGCACACGGGTAGAGAGATGTTTCTTTTGAGGTAAATCAGGCAGGGGGAGACAGAAAGACATGATTATTAAATCATGATTCATTTGAAACTGTGTTACAAATATGGAAGTATAGTAAAAAAGAATTACAGAGTGTTTAAATTGAGAAAAAAACCCTAGATATAAAGAAAAGCACAGTTCTGTACCTCTACTGCAGGGAAATAAGGTAAAGACAGATCTACTCAAGCCTGGCTGACTAATTGAGAAAAGGTGGTTTAGGGCATCCTATTTTCCAGAATAAACATCACACAAGTAATATGACTAGTATCATGTGTGGCTGCTCTTAATCAATGACCTGTAGTGGCCAGGTGCCCAGTTATATCTGGGTGGGTAGTTTGTGATCAGCCTTGAGTGGAACAAAGCCCACTCTCACAAGTTCTCTCACTCTCACAGTGAGTCCTCTTAAATGATTTACCAGTACTTCCCCTTTTCCATCAGGTAATAACTGGTTTCAAAGTAATGAAGGGTAGGAAAAGAAAAAAAAAATTCTAGTGATTACACTGTTCTATAAGTACCTGTTGTGGGATTTACTCTACAATTTTCCAAGTCCTCTGACACAAGCCTGCATCTGAGACAGAATACAGATCTAAAGGAAACAGTGGTGAGCACAAAAAAGCAGTTGGTTTCCTTCTGTCTGGGAAGAGAAAATAGTGTTGCTGTCCCTCTGGTTATCACTACACCCATGATATGTAAGTATTTGTTACTGGTGACATAAAAACTTCAGTCAAGTTAAATTTATAAAAAATCTGTTCAAATTTACTCACTATCAGCCTTTCTTCTCAGCTTTACTAGTGAGAGATATAGCCTCTCTTGTCTTCAACATGG
Organism: Antrostomus carolinensis; assembly: GCF_000700745.2. Lineage (NCBI taxonomy): Eukaryota > Metazoa > Chordata > Aves > Caprimulgiformes > Caprimulgidae > Antrostomus > Antrostomus carolinensis. The sequence continues at coordinate 22,779 of NW_010311226.1, read as the reverse complement.
TCCAAATTCACTGACATTAGTGGAAAGAATATTTAGGATTTCAATGGATATATAATCAAGTTTTTATGCTGTCCAGCACATTTTTTTATACATGCGTTGTTATATATGATTTTTTTTTTGTCCTCTTTACTGTTTCCCTGACAACAATTTTCTGTTTCGTTATTGCTCTTAGGAGGTTTTACCTAGGTGGGAAATTCCTCTATAACACAAACGTATCACAAGAAAGTGCTCACACAGCATGCTTTATCCTATCCAAAATACAGGAGAAATATATAAGTCATAAGACATAGCAGAAATAATTGCTAATGAGATGCAATTCTAAGGGTATTACACATTTAGCCTTTAGTATAAGTGGATATAACATTGTAGCACAGTTTATTGTGAATTAGGATGGAAAGTTATTTTAATAACACCAGAAGCCAGAAAACTGATTTCTAGCATACTGCTTTGAACACTTACCACGTAGCATGCACTTTCCTAGGTTTTCAAGGACACACTTTAGCTTTTGCCTGGTACGGGGAATAAGGGAACTGGAAAGGAATCAAATATCTATAATTTATAACAGGATTTTCTATTTTTATGTAATAGTAATTTAATACTGGATTAAACTCAATAAATATACAACAGTGTTTCACTGCATTCCATTGCATCAGGATACAAACAATTAATTTTGATGTTATGTCTTATACAAAAGGAGGCATTGATTGAAGTGTTTTTATTAGTTCATGCAACAACAAGAAGAATGTGTCTCTCTCTCTCCCTAGTATTCTTGTCTGATTTAAAGAAACCACACATCAGAAAAGAAGAGGAAAATGTAATTAATGTAAAATTTATTCAGATAAGACTGACATTTGTTCATATAATAATAAAGTAATACTTTGTCTAATCTACTTATCAACACAGTTTTATCTGACACTTCAATAATAGACTAGTATGACCTTAGGTGTTAGCAATGACATTGCTTTCTGAACATGATAGTCCTTACCATGCCTTTCTGAGCCTGTCTGAAATGTTTTCATTTACATAATAACGTGGGCACAGTGGTTGCAGTATGACAAAATGAAGCTTCCTAGTCTTAAGGAGGCTGAAGTCTTACCTGCCCTCTGAAACAGAATGTGTCTGCTCTACTTGCAATGAAGAGCTTGCCTACAGGACCCCAGACTTGCCCTTTTACAGCTGAGACATGGCAGTTATACCAAAAATGGACACAGGGAAAGAAAGAATACTCTTCCATGTCAAAATCTATTGCTTAGAGCTTAAAAAAGTTCCTTATTTGAGTAAGTAAGCGTATCTGTTATTATTGAATGAAATAAACTTTTCTATGGTGAAAAACTTAGAAAAATCAAATATCAATGTTAACTTTATTACTGTAAATACATATTTTATTTTCTTCACCATTAAATATGTGTGTTGAGTTGACTCTAGGAGCATATTTTTCAAAAGCAGGTAAGTAAAAATTTTAAAATACAGTGGAAACAGATTTTTAACAGTTTTATGGGCAGTTAATGATCAAAATATACATCTCCTTCAATTTCCCAGCAAAGTCTCTTAAAATCAATGTTTTGGTTTTCTAATGCAACTAAAGGCTTTTGACAATCTTAGTAGATACTTATTCACATCCTTCAGCAGTTTAAAGCATTTGGAAATGTGGTGTTTAGACATGAAAATTTTGAAAGTGAAACTTAGAATCGTAAGTCACTTAGTTTATTCCTACATATTGAAGGTAAAGCATCTGATAAGTCACAGGTGCTACATATTTTAAGCTAATGTTTGAAAATTATTATGCATTTTATTTATGGAAGATAATTTTTCACAGAAACATAATCTTTTCTATTTTTATTTTTACAAACTATTAAGTTTATAAAACATTCAGAATTGTATGTATATTTGAGGGAACAATTTTAACAACATTTAGACAAGTACTATTTAGAATACTTTTATCTAAAACTTAAATTTCCTATATATACTTTCACTGTTGATTTTGATAATGTTGGATCTATGCTTCTGTCTTTGTATCTTGTTAAATGCTCTCTTCAGAACAGTTTCTGAGTTTTGGGTCTCTACACAAGACTCTCATACTAAGGAGCTTGTCACTGCCTCCAAAATGTTTGGTTCTTTATTCAATTTTGAATAGAGTTCCACATTTCTCTAGAAGTTTTCAAAACAGAGGATTCATTAATTTATTTTATCTGACATTTCTGGTTATATTTCTCATTTCCTTTTCTGGATGGCTCAACTTCCATTAAATTAGACTTTCTTTTTCTTACAATTCTTTTTAAAAAATACTTACATTTTAAACTCTCTTTTTCATACCTCACCACTGAATTCCAGCTTTATGTCTCATATAAAAAGGTTCTTTTTATTTTGGCATTTGTTATTAGGTAATCTTATTATTTCTCATCGTATAAGTATACCTCCTTATTCTCCTCTTACTCTAACTCCTCCATGTGCCAGTTGAGAGCATTAAAGCATCTGTAGTGTCAGCCCTTGTCTCCTATAGAACAGGTATGAGAAGCAAATGGGCTCATGATAGCTGTTCCCAGTGGGACAGCCTTCATCAGAACATGTGTTCTGGGTTTGAGAGAGGCAAAGTCTTGTGTTTCACATCCAGGGCAGTTTTCTGGAAAGTGGCACAACACAGGACTAGTGACCCTTCTATGGTAAAAACAAGGAAGAGATTAATTTAGGAGAAGAAGTCTCCCCTGTAATACACTGTGGGGAAGATGTTTACTTACTTGCAAAATCATCTGCAAGATCTGATCCCTGTTCTGACAGATTTTCAGGTGTCTAGTTTGAGACATCCTCATAAACAAACTTGCATTGCATTAGGTCTGAAGTTACGCTCTTGAGCTCTCATTTTTACTTAGGACTCTCTGGCAGGGGCAGTGCCGGCTATGTTTTTGGGGGCCAGAGAAGGTATAATGTGTCTGCCTCATCCAGCAACCCCTGGCAAGTGTGGCAAATAACTGTCTTGCTCTTCTCTAGGGGAACTTCTGTGTCATCTGCTACAGCTGCTGGAATGATGATCCTAGGCTTTCCTTATCCCGAAGGTGATTCAGGTAACTAAAATGTCATGAATATTTTTTCCACCAAGGCACCACGTATGGTGTCCAATAGACAGGGAAGATAGCATCACCAAGAGAGAGGGGTCCCCTATCTCAAATGTTGTCATTTATGCACAGATGTGAGTAGAAATGATGCTGGTGGAAACATCTGGAAATCAGAATGACTGAATTCTGAATTCACAGAATGAATTCGTGAATATTTGTAACTACTTTTTTTCTATACCTTATTCTCCCACAAGATAGAGAAGCTTAAAAGTATTAACTGTGTTTGCATCCCTTGTCTGATATCTAAGTTTATCTCTACTTCTTTTTCTTTTCCTGTACACCATCCAATTTTCATTATATTGTAGGATTAGACTTCAGTGATGCATAGCTCTGAAAAGCAATATATGACCAACACCACCTGGTGACATCCAGCTTTAATAGAGTTACATAAGCATTGGTTTGAGATACATGAGGTACAGTGGCCTGAATTTCTTCCAAAGCAATTACATTTAAACTACTGTAACTGGTTTCAGAGAATGTACACTCCGAGGGGAAACTAATGAATTTTATTATGTTTCAAGGAGTTTATTGGAAAGTAAACTGTTTATAAATTGTATGGACTAGGCTGTCCATGTAAATCAAAGTAGTTGTATTGAATCAGCAGAGCTACATTATTTGATACTCTTAAGGAACTGGTTCTGTAATTCCATTTGTTAAAAGAAGTACTGGTCTGACTGATTATAACAATTTTATGGCAATACCATATCAAGTTATAGTTCCTGTTCACAGAAGGTTGGACTGATTTATCAGGTTCAGCCCTGAGAAAGTTGCAAATGTAGCTGCTTTTCAGAAGAGGTACAGCTGCCTTCCCTACTGCTTTGTCTTGCCTGGAAGCAGAGGTAGTGTTTTTGAAAACTATTCAAAGGAAAATATTGGGTTTTGTCAAAACCTAATTACCTTATATCTAGCAAGTGTTGACCATAATACTTTGATGTGAGAAAGTCAAAACATCTCAGACTTCTTGCTTCATTTTGAATATGCTTTGCTCTGATTATTCACTGATTACTTTTGTCAAACATTCTTTTTGAATTTACTGTTTTGATTTTTAGGCCAAATAATTTAATTTTATATATCTTCATACTTTTTTTCAAATTACCAAAAAATTATTTTTAAGCCTATTATGCAATGAAACCAAATAAAAATTTTCAATTTATTTATTTATTTATTTAAGGGTTTTTGGCAGGAAATATTTTTTTCAACCTTGGACTTTTCCATGGCTTAGTGACCTTGTACTTCCAGAACCTAGGAGATGATAGACTGTCACCATAGGGCCAGGGTGGCCCTTCTCATCTAGAAGGACACTGAGCTACAGCCATATAACAGAAAAAAATGAAGTTAATTGAGTTTACTGACCTGCAGGGTGACTTTCAATATGTCTTTGAATGGGAAAAAAGTCAGGAGAGAAAGCAGCATGGTGATGATGTTATTTTTCTTCATGTAAACCATAGTACAAGTTGTTGTCTTGTATATAATTTAAAAGTGATAATCCAGCTTTTGAAAACTCTGCAAGAAGCACATTTCATAAGATCAGACTGTATATTTGTATTTGCCTCATTTTGTTGTTAAACAGGTGATTTTGCTTAAAGGAGATTTATTTTTTAGGGTGATCTAAAGTGCATTCTCTAAGTTACTCAGTTGCTTTGAAACAACTCTCATCTAAAGTAGTAAATTTTGAATTAATATGATACCTCCTCATTCTCAGATTGACATTTTTGATTCAATTAGAGTGGTCTTTGTTCCTTCTAGACTAGCATATTCTTGCCTTTTAATTTAGTATTTCTGGAAAAAAATTGTACTTTTAAGGGCAAATTCTACTCCAGGTGAATTTCAAGAATTAATTAATTCTAATCCTGAAATGAGTGTCTATATAAGAATACAAGTTTAAGCTGATTTTAATTACTGTCAACACTTTCCAAAACAGTAGCTCTCATGAAGTTTTTGACTGCATCAAATCTTCCACTGTTGTTTAATCCACCTATAGGTATGCTGCCAAGTGAAAACTTAACAGCATCTGGTGATATGTTTTTGCAAAAACTTGTTATGTGATGAGGACAAAGACCCATTAAACATATTTAATAAAAAGGGAAAGAAAAAAAGGATGAGAAAGCTTAGATTAAAGATGCCCTCATGTAATTTTTGTGAACTGAATGAAATTGCAGCAGCTCTCCACTCAACAAATCTTTTAGTGGTTTACCTTGACTATAAGATGTGTATCACCATTTATTACTGTTAGAAACAAGTAAATATAAATGAGATTTCTATATGAATTTTGAAGTATTGTAAACCATTCCCTAAAATTTCTAATGGTCTGAGTCACCTTGAGTATTGGGTGCAGTTCTGGGTACCACTGTATAAAAAGGATACAAAGCTACTGGATAGTGTCCAGAGGAGGGTCACAAAACTGGTGAAGGGTTTAGAGGAGAAGCCTTATGAGTAGAGGCTGAAGTCACTTGGTTTGTTCAGCCTGGAGAGGAGAAGACTGAGGGAATATCTCATTGTACTCTATAACTTCCTCACAAGGGGAAGAGGAGGGACAGGCACTGATCTCTTTTCTCTGGTGACCAATGATAGGACCAGGGGAAATGGCAGGAAGGTGCACCAGAGCAAGTTTAGGTTGGCCATTAGGAAAATGTTCTTCACCTAGAGGCTGTTGGAGCACTGGAACAGACTCCCCAGGGAGGCAGTCATGGCACCAAGCCTGACAATATTAATCATTTGGACAACGTCCTCAGACACATGGTCTGCATCTTGCGACTGTCGTATGCTGGGGGAAGAGTTGGACTCGATGATCCTTGTGGGTCCCTTCCAACTCGCAACATTCTATGATTCTATAAGAATAAAGGAATAACAAATTTATACGTGTATGTAATATACATACACACACAGTTTTTGATGTTGGTGTGTATGTGTGTTCATATATATATATGTACGCACACCCACATGCACGTGCTTGTATGTCTCTCTTTGTATATATGTATATGTCCCAGAAGCTGCTAGCCTGTTAGTTCAGTTGGAAGCGTGTTGTGCTTTCAAAGTTTTTAAACACTTTAAATAGACTTCAGATTACATTTCCAATGTCATGTTTCTCATAAAATAAATGAATTATTTACTTTTATCCTTTCTTATTCAGGGAGGCAGATAAGAAGAAACCTGTGCTGAATTTCTTACTGGGATGACTGTAAGGAAGAAACAAAACTACTATTGCTGTAGTAACCTGAATGTTAAGAGGGGATTCATATCAAAGAGCTGATAGTGAATTAAGTTAATAACTACCTATACTAATCTTAAAATTAATAACTTATCATCATACTGAATTGCAGCCCATTTTGTCTTCTGTCTCCTTCAATTCTCTTGCATATATGTAGCTTGGGAAAACATTCCATGCAGGTAAGCAGCTCCATGAAAATATCTTTTTATGATTCCTTAGCAGTAAAAGAAAAGACAGTTTAGAATAATATAATTTATTTGAAGTAGATAGAGTAAATAAATTTACTGGGGCCTGTAATGCTGATGTATAAAAACATACTTTCACCTGTTGATAGAGAGTATCTAAAACTCCCTATTAAAAAAAAAAAAAAAAAAAGCAGTGAAAGATTCTGGCTTTTCATGACAAAATTGCTCTTTTACTTTCTTCCCAGTTTTATTTCACTAGTTGAATAGTGAATACGGGATGTGTTATGATCAGTGGGCAAAATAATGTGTTTATTTTTAATTTTAAAAGTTACCTGTTTCCCTGATGAGTTTATCAATGAAAAAATATGTCAGTGGAGGAAATTGAAACCAATTACTTCTGACCTGAAGTAGATAGACTACTGGTAGAACCATTTTTTAACAGTAACAGAGAAGAAATATCTGTAAAAATGTAGTATACAGTACTGATCCTAAAACTGGCACATGAAGAATTCAACTGCATATTCTCTATCTATTTAACAAACATGAACATAGCAGGTACACATTTTAGGACCAGGAAAGGAATCAGCACTCATTTAGGCTTGTGTCTTATCCTGAAGTTTTACATTATATTATTTGTAAAAATTTGAAATCTCTGCCTGAGTGGCAGAGTTGGTAGAATATTTTTCAGTTCTCTGTAACATTTTGTGGCACTTAGAACTTGGTCCACACATCCCCAGATTAGTAATTATTCTGTGCAATAGATTTAGTAAGTGTAAACTCTTTATAAAATGTCCTTCATGGAGAATTTGAAGATGATGCCTTAGGAGAACCAAGAGAAAAAGAGAGTACTGAAAAGGAAACCATTTTGTGCCTTTTATGAGCACTGGTTTTAAAGTAAACCTAAACAGATATAAGGAGGGTAACTTGGCCTCCTCCTTCCCTCGAGGTTCATCAGAACCCTGATCCACTTAGAGAACAAATATCTCTTTAGCATGGCTAACCCTTTTCCTGAACACGTCAATCATCCATGGAGCTGAGTGTAGCAACTTTTCATGGATCATTAAGAATAGATATAGCTGATAATGATTAGCTAAATTATTTCTTTTGTAAGTCTAAAGATCTGTGATGTGAAAGGTGTGGAGTTCAGGCTAGGAGAAGGAAAACTAGGTGGAGTGATTGGACTACACAATGAAAAAGACTTTGCTCTTTATAGTTTACATTTTTGAGAATTTTTAGATGTGTGACTGAGATAAACTGTCTCAAACAAACATAAAAAAATGTTTTGTTGACTGAATATTAGATGTACTAAAAAATCAAAGTTTGTTCAGAGTAGCAAGGTCTTAATCCTAGGATTACTGAAAGTGAGAGAGCACATGAGGAAACTGTGTAGATCAGCCAGTTCTAGTTGCCTTGGAGATTGTTGTAAGTAGGGACTGGTACCTTAATGTTTGTATTAAATAGCTAGTATGGTATGGCTGCAGATCTGTTATGGACTCTCAAGATTTGGATCATGTGAGAAATAATGCTACTGAAGATAAGCTATGTTTCTAACAGTATTATTTGGAATATTTCAAATGTTCATGGATATAGGTTGGAAAAATAGTAAGAATAATGTTGGTTCCTACTTACTCCTAGGGATAACTGCTGAAAGGTTATTAAATACCTGTTAAACCATCAAACTTTGGTGGTTTATGTGAATGCTGAGGAAAACTATAAAATTCATTGTACACAGCTCTCTCCCTTATTGGACTTGGGCTGAGCAATCCCAGGCCAACCCAGCTGAAATTAAATGGAAAGCTAAAAGCAGACCCTCTAACAGTGTTTCACAATTTAGTAGGAATAAATTTGACAATGTAAGAAAGTTACTGAAGTAATTCCATTTGAGGAACTTGGGACAAAAACTGATTGAAAAACATGGTATTTTCTTAATGTAGAAATGCATAAGCTGTCTGAAATGTGGACTCCAAAGAAAGGGAAAAAAGAAGACTGAGAATCAGACTTGCTTGGATGACCTACTACTCTCAGAAAGGATACTGAAACTGTAAAGAATAGGAAAAGAATGGACTGAACAGCAAAAAAGATATATTTTAAAATTTTGGAGATAGAGTGAAAAAAACCTACAAGAATTCAACCTGAGGCAGACCTTGCAAGGGATATTAAAACTAATATTCAGATGTTCTATGGACACATGGATAAGAGAAAAAGTAAAGAAGAAATGGATTATAAAATAGAAAGAACAGTTTGTGCCAAAATAAAAAAAGGAAAAAAAAAAAGATCTTTTTTGAATAAGATAGTGATCTAGACAGAGAAAATACAATAGAACTAAATTGTCTGGATTTCTATTAAGCATTTGATATGGTCATACATAGGAAACTCACAGTCAACTGCGTAGTGTACCAGAGGTTTAAAGCAAGTAAGATCATTTTAGGACAATCTAGTTTCATTTATCACTTTGACACAAAAAGAAGAAAAGTTCTACTAAAATATGTTGTGACAAGTATTTAGAATCAATATAGAAAAGAGTTTGGGAAGAGCTGAATGTTCTTGCAGGTTAGAACAATAGGAATAAATCAAATACATGACATACAAATGAATGATTAATTTAGGCTTTGAGTTGACTGTGTTCCACTTCTTTCTGAATCTGGATTCTGAAATTAAGTTCTTGAATAAGACAATAAATTTTAGTGAGCATAGTACTGTTAGAGACTAGATGGAGAATTGCACCTATATGACAATATGAGTGAACAGTGTGATGCTGCAGCAAAGATAAAGGTGTCATTACCCCACTCTGCTCAGCACTTGTCAGGCCACACCTGGAATACTGTATTTGGATTTGGTCCCTTCTATACAAGAAAAGATGTGAACAGGCTGGAGAAGGTCCAGAGAAGGGCCACAAGATGATCAAAGGACTAGGAAGGCTGCCATATGAGGAAAGGCTGAGAGAACTGCATTCATTCAACCTTGAGAAAAGAAGGCTTAGGAGAGACTTTATCAACATATTCCAGTATTTTAAAAGTGACTACAAAGAAGATGGAGACTCCTTTTTTACAAGGAGTCACATGGAAAAGACAAGGGCTAATGGATAAAAGTTACTACTGGGGAGATTATGATTGGATGCAAGAAGAAAATTTTTCACTAGAAAAATCAACCATTGGAACAATCTTCCCAGGGAAATGGTGGATTCCCCAACACAGGACACTTAAGATTCAACTGGACAGCCTACTAGGTCATGTTGTCCTGACTGTTCTTTTGCCAATAAAGGTTGGACCAGATGGCCTCTGAGGTGCCTTCCAACCCGTTATTTTATGATTTATGGTATTAATAAGAAATGTGATATAAATATCAGGAAAGCTAATGTGGTTTGTACATATATCCTGGAAGGTAATCCCAACAAATCAGTGTTAATGCTGTTGTACAGTGGCCCTGCAGAGAGGAAGATCTATTTTTAATTTTTTCTCAGACATTTTTTGAAGGTGAACATAGAAAGCATATAATAGTAGATTTTGCCTAGCATTCTTGAATTCTGTGAAATGTGATCTTTGAGCTTGCTACAATCACTTGGAAAATAATTTTCTCGCTACGGCTGAAAAATGGACTTAGTAAGTCCTGGGAGTCTTTTATTAGTTACTGTTTCTAAGTAAATTCAAATTGAAAAGATGAGGCCAAATAGCTGAAGAGGAGAAAAAAGACTTGATTCCCTCTCTGGTTTTGTATGTGTGAACCAAAATCCATAATCCTCTTTCTCTGAAAAGTTTAGCACGGAGATACAATAAGTATGTCCATTTATAGTTTCAAAGGAACAGCAACAGAATGTCAATAATGCTACAGCTTTGTTATGAAATCCTAAGTGTTCTACAGAACTCAGGATTTTTATTTTTTTTTTTCAAACTACTTTGGACTAGCAGCATTGATTCAGTCTATATAGACTATAAAAGATAATTTAATCCTGAATTCTTAAAATTAACGTCAATTACTTCCCTCATTGCTTGGAAGTAAACAGCTGTACTTTCAACATAGGTACATACTATCATATATAAAATACTGGTAAAATGATAAGGAGTGGAACCTTATCACCTTTGAACCTGTGTTCAAAGATCAGACACCCCAGCTGAAATACGTTATATTTATTCACAGTTTGGGTGCCAGACTCTCTGTTGTGCCATCTGAACCCTGACCTAGAATGACCAAACACTAGTCATGGAAGGAAGTCTTTTTTCATCTCAGTTTTCTCAGTCTTTTGAATAAATGTTGTCAATTATGTCATTTAAATATACTGAACATGGTGAATAATTGCCTGCTAAGACTAGTCTTTAAGGTGAGAAATAGTCTTCTCTGAACTCAGAAGACGGAAAATGAGACTCCTGGTCCCAATTTACAAGAACCTTTAATTTACAAGGTTCTTTATTTGCTTCCCTCCTACCTCCAGAGGTGCTTTCAGCTGCATTATCAGGACATGCACACTTCTGGTAGTGAAAGGTCACTGATTAATTCACTGTACAACACAGGGCTTTGTGAACTTTTCAGATGTAAATTCTGTTATGCTTGTTGGAGAACATGTAACTGCAAAACATAAGCCTGTTTCAACCTAAACCTTCAATGCAAAAGAACAAAAAAGAAGGATTCTTTCAAGAAGCATCACTAATTAGGTGAATGAAATTAATCAGCAAAGGGCCTGATCTGTAAAGTTGCTTTGCTTGTAACATGCTGAAGAGTTTCTACTCGGTAGTTCTCATTGAATCAAGTTTTTCTAAGAACTGCAACGTGTGCTCACAATCAATCAGGATTATTTTGGTTTTATGAAAGGAAAACAAAGAAAAAAAGGAGAAAAATTCTGGCTATGAAAACTAACAAGTGCAACTGTACTAATTTCACAGGGGTTGGCTTTAATTGCCTTGTCTCACATTTCTTTAGAGGGGGGCAGATTGCAACAGTAATGCTTTGCATTTAAAAGGCAATATATTGAAAATATAAATGTATTTCATGGCATTTGTTGGACTTTCAATTCTGGACAGATGCATGATAGGCTCTTTTGTGCAGGTCATATCACATTAGACCCAAGTGATTTTAAAGCTTCCCCAGATCAATGGAGTTTCTCTTTTCTGACCTCTTCATCATATTTCTCCATAGAAACTCTCAGTTTAAAGCCAGGACAGGGACATTATAATTTCTCGTAAATATCTCAAAAGTTAAGTGCTAGATCAAGCATGTAACATATTTTAAGAAAAGCTCCAAAATTGTATTTTATTTCCTCAGACAGCACAGGAAATAAATGGAACTTGGATAAATCTATAGATCACCTCTGTGTAATTCCCTTCCTCACTTTCCTCACTACTCAGTGTCCTACAGCATTTGAGTTGGTGTCATTTCAGAATTCCAAATCCCCTTTTCTGATCACAGCTTCTCTATACCTTTGATTCTCCCTTATGAATGTCTTTTGCCTTTGTGAGCACTGATATCCTGTTTCTTTGATATGGTTTCCTCCAAGTCTTCTGCAAATAAATTGTACCTACATTACAGTCAGGGACAGATTTTTAACCATCTTTAGGTAACTACAGAGATAAAAATTAGAAAACTATTTATCTTTAAGAAAAGTTAGTTTCATTCCTATCTTCTCAGTTGAAGTCTAATCACATGATTAAAACTCATGGTGATGGCATACAAATGCTGTTCTCAAACACTTTAGGCCAAGGGCTATACATGGGACTAAGAGTACAGTCTTCTGTATAAAAGTCAAATGCTTTATGAACTGCACAGTTTCACTAATCTGGCATACACAGTGCCTCTTCTGATTTTCTATATCACATTAAGACAGGCCTTAAACTCATGCAGGAGCAGTTCTTATAGATTCCTGTGAAAATTGCATTTAAGAACATTTTCTGGTGAACAGATTCTGCCCCGGTGATCACAGAGATAAAACTCCTATACGGAGGACACACCTGATTCAGTATGGAAAATGAAAGGAAGAATTTACAAAGGAATAGTTCTGTTTCATGTATTAGACTATATATGTCTGTATTGACTTGCAGGAGATATCTACACACAGAAGACAGTACCAATTTAAAATATGTGAATGCACAACAAAATGTCTTAGACAGTTAAATACGGTTCCTAAAAACAGTTAAAGAACTGATGGTTGTCTTTTCTGTAATTGAAATCAGTGATTTCACTAGTTCGAATTAGAGGTTTTTTCAATTATACAATTTCTGTCTTTTTAAACCACTGAAGATTTTTCATTAAATCAACGTGACCTTTTATTTCCTTCTTTTGTGGCATGTATGTTTCCATTTTATCATAGATTTAATTATAAAGGGTAGAGAAGATGTCTTAGCATATAAATGAGTATGCAGAAGAAAGGGGCCTGGATCCTCTGAATCTTTATTTTATACTGCAACAATGTAAATGAATTTTAATTAATAAGATTAATCAGACGTTAGGTTTAGGGCAGCTAGTTCAATATTTTTCACTGGCCATGATAAGTCAATTTACAACTTTCATTTATGAAGAGGTTTTTTCCATTAAGATTTGTGAATTTAAGAGGAAGGAAAGAGCAGTAACACAGAATGAAGGAAACGATTTCAGAATAACACAACATTTGTTTAGCACTGGAAGGCATTAGGTGCTAATGGGCAAAAATGCTGGGACGTGATAAGTAAAGATAGGCGTAAAAACCAGCTACAACATTAACCATGTTCATGTGATGTTCCAGAGAACCCAGCACAACTTCACCACACCAAAGCCATGGGACATTGAGGTATGGGTGAACTTTCAACTTCTAGGAACAAAGAAAGTTTAAAAGAAATAAAGTATTTCTTATTTTTAGAGTAGGATACTGCTCTTTACATTATATTATTATGCCCAAAATCTCTGAAATTAGATGTCCTTTCCAGTTTATAAGTATGTAGCTAAGTAATTTTTGTGTGAGTAAGCAGGAATCTTCCCTCCTCTCTTTTCATGCTTCTGACCAACTTCCTCATTTCTGTGTTGCAGGAGCCTTTACTTCAGACATTTCTCTGTTATGTGCCATTGACTTAAAAATATGTCTTTAAAAACCACAATGTAATATCCAGCACCTGCAAAATATTGTGAGGCATTAGGAACAGTTGTAATGAAAACTGACTGCAAGCGTCATAACAACAGGTGACATTATTCATAACCTACAGTTATAACAAGGTTATGATGTAAACTCAGTGATCATAGATGAAATAAGCCAGCTACAAATGTGAAAATATCCTGAACTTTAAAAGTAATACAACCAAATATAATAAATCTTGCCTGCAAATGTAATAAGGCCCTTAACTGAAATGTAATAAAATCTATCAACAGCTGCAGTGTATATGGAACATATTATATAGCTTTACTATGAATTATACCCCCTGCTGTTTATGGACTCCACAATGTCATGCTTTGTCTTCTTCCAAAAAATCAAGTGCTACGAGACTAAGTGTTTTCCAATTTATATTAAGTATGACAGTGTGTTAATACAAAAATGTTGAGGGTGAAAATGAAATTTTGAATCCAGATGCGCTCCTTCGTCATCCTGCTAGCATAAGAGAAAGGATGTGGTTTACCACATGTGGCTCAAACACTTCCTCAGCAAGACAAGGTAGGAACCAAAATGGATGTTCTGGGTAACTAATATGTTCCTCTATTGCTAGGAATACAAATATGTACATAAAGAAAGAAGAAATTTTGATGAGTAACATGGCAGGGGTAAAGTTCAGTATGCCTGATCTTTATGTGCCTCTCTTTTTTGGCTTCTGAAATTTCATTTGAGGATAATATATATAATTTCCTAGCAAGTGTCAGTTGTGACTTCTTTACTGGAGTGCTATCCCAACAAATGTACAGGAAGGACTGATGTGATGTGGCTGACTGGTTGCCATCTGTTTATGATAATCTCGTGCACCTCTACAGTTCCTGAAATGGCAAAACACCCAGTGCTGTGACTCAGGAGAAACCTAGAGGGTTCTAAGTTAAAATATCAAAGGGAAGGTCTTCCATTGAAAATGCAATGTATGCAAATAAAACACTATATCTTTTTAAAAGCTGTTTATATTACACCTTCTCCAGCCATGCCACTGTCCCTGATTTGCTTTCTGTGACTTTGTGTTACGGATACTAAGGTGGTTTCATATGAAAGCGAAATGTTAAGTGTAGTGTCCTGACACTTCCAGCAGCACACATCTCACTACAAATATCAAAATAAATAAGCCTAACAATGTTATCTCTTAAAAACAATTTATTAGAGAGCACTTTTGTTAGAGATTATTGATGGATTAAACTATCTTGCACATCCCAAGAAGGAACTAATACCTGCAATATCTATCTTTTAAGATTGTTTAAAGAATATTTCTGCAGCTCTGTAAGTAGAGAGGGACAAAATAAGTTATTTGGTAAAATTTGAACTATGAAATTTTACAAGACATTTTCATTTTTAAACAAAATAATTATGGGCCTAAATCACATTTGGCACATCTGTACATATATTAAGGTGTTAATGTAAGTCCCAGTTGATCTCAGTAGGTAGAATTTGAAATTAGGAAAATAAAATAAGTTAAGTTACTGTAGAGAAGGAACAGTAAAAATTACTATTAAGAAATATGCAAAAAAGAAAATGATAGGAAAATGAAGAAAACTCATTTGTTTTGTATTTTTAACCCTAATATAACGGTTGCTTACAACAAAAGGAGATAAAAAAATTTCAGTTGCTTTATGTTTTTTAAGTTGACAGTGCCCTTTCAAGGCTGTCATTACAGAATCACAGAATCACAGAATGTTAGGGATCGGAAGGGACCTCAAAAGATCATCTAGTCCAATCTCCCTGCTGGAGCAGGAACACCTAGATGAGATCACACAGGAAGGTGTCCAGGCAGGTCTTGAATATCTCCAGAGAAGGAGACTCCACAACCTCCCTGGGCAGCCTGTTCCAGTGCTCTGTTACCCATTGTCGTAAGTCTTGCTATCATTTGAAGATCCATCTGGATTTAATAATCATTTTAAATTGTATTGTATTTTGATTTCCAGTTTGGAGTTGTGGTAGACAAATGATTGCTTTACTAAATTAAGCCTATATCTATTTATTTCACAAATCGTATTCCAACATAACTCTAAATCATTTGTAAGTAAATCACGTAGAGTACATTGGTTATTTGGATAGTATTTCAGTGAAATTTGCTCAATGCTTTCAGTATAGTTTTTAATTTTTAAAACATTTTTAACTCTCAGACATTTAGGTGGTATGAGATAGGGCTGAGAAGATAGGTGTGTTGTTTTTTTTTAACTGAAACAGACAGAATTATCTTTGCACAAAGAGTGGTGGAGACATTAGCTCAGTGATACAATCTGTCAAAAGTTCTAATTCAAAGGTCATGTCTGTCACTATTGTTCCAGGATCCTTCTAAATGTATTGCTCAACATAGATGTATCCCCTGTGAGTTGTCATGATCACAGTCACTTTTTACCTTTCTGCTTAATATTTGACTAACAAAAACCTTTATGCTCCGAAAGAACATAGAGCTAAACTCCATAGCCTTTTTTTGGGGATGTAATCCAGGTATTATTAAACACATTTTGTAGATACATAGATTAAAACACACAGTGTACAGACAGTTAAAAAAAAAATCCACTGAAATCTTTAGATCAGTGCCTAATTATTTCCGTAAGACATTGATCAGCAAATGAAAAAGGCTGAAAATGGCATCCAGAACTGTTGATTTCAATGTCCAATATTCCAATAGTAAAACCTCTTTAGATTAATTTTACAATTACAATCCACTGTATTCAAGAGCAGAGGCACACCTTTAACAGTGTAGAGCATGGATGGGAGAAGGGGGATGCCTCTAGTAATAGTCTGATACAAAATATTCCCTCCTGTAACAGAACAGGAGCTCCAAAGGCACTGCAATTCCAGGAATACATTTATTTTCTTCCTGTCCAAAGAAATAGAAAGAGCACAGCTGCACCACAGTGCAACACACTGCAGAAGTTCAAGGACATCCTCATGAGATGTTACTTTTTTCTAGAGCTCTTTGGGGAGGTGTAACTACTCACCACTCTTGACTCCCAGCTGACATGAAACATAGTGGAGCATTAAATGAACTGTACAGCACCAACATTTTGAACCTTCTTCGTGCCAGAAAATGGAACACCTGCACGGGACAATAGGAAGTGGACGATTAGAGTCAAGCAAATTTGTCAATTTTTAAGCATGACGCTTTACTCCAGATCCTACAAATAAAAGCCATAAATGAAAGACTATGGCAGTGAAAATCCCCTCAAAACCCTACGTGTATGTAACAACTTAGTTATACTCTTCAACCACCTGGGGTTTTTTTATTAATATGTTGGGTTTCTTTTAATGAGGTGAAAATATGAAAGAATTTGAAAACTCATACCACTGGAAGCTCCTCCTAAAGACAAATGATACTTAAATACATCCAAAAGAGAAGGATTATGAACATTCCCTTATGGAAGAGTTTCTATATCTACTGTCAATAGTAATTTTTGAAGCATTATGATTCAATATTTAAATTGAAACCACAAATCCCCAAACACTTATAACAACAAAGAATATTCTGAAAATGAAACTTGGTTATTATCCTTTACACCCAAAATGTACATTTTACCTCACAAGTTAGGTAAAGGGATGATAATGGCAATCTAATAATGAATTATTGTAGTAAGCGTGGAGTTTTATGAACTTAACTGACTTTCACTGGAGACCAATTTCAGCACAACATGCCACTCCATTATGTTCTTCTTTGTTTTCTGTTCTTGAAGTTACAATGTCTGGATGTCTGTAAC
>NW_010311226.1:0-5450 GCF_000700745.2 Antrostomus carolinensis | reverse complement strand
AAAGATTTTTTGATACCTTTCATTTTTGCAATTACACAAAAAATGTAAACTGTCCTTTACTCCAAACTGAAAAGCTGTTATTATTACTAAGTTAAACATATTCTTGCTGTGATCTAGACAAATTCTAAAGTATTTCTAATTTGTGTTATTTTTAAGGGTTTATATTTGTCAAATCTACTTGGAACCTTATGGGGAATTAATTTTACACTTTGTTCCTTGGGATCATAATAGTGACTTCTTTTGCTTTTAAAAGGTGACTCTATATTACAGATAGAGCTTGTCATGCGGAAAGGCAAAGCTCTTTCTAAATTTCTTATAATATTGTTTTTAGCGTATGCTCATATTCCCCCTTTCAGAGGGGTAGTGGCTAGTACTGTCATGTGTGAGTGGAACACTTACATATAAATACTCAGTTTGTGATGGCAGGTGACTTCTTTCCCTTGCTCTGGCAGTGACTCTCACAATGTACCAAGGTACTCTCCTCTGCCATTAATTAATCCTTTATATTTATATCTATGTGTGTATATGTATGTGTATGTAAATGTACACAGCAATACTTTCATAACACTACATGTATATCCAAGCACATTTACATGGCATTTTTATGACAGGATTCTGCTAACATCTGAGAAATAAAAAAATAAATACCACCAGAGGGCTCACAAACTATTTTATTTTTTATGTCAACAGCTGTCTAAACCAATGAGCGTTGAGACTTACACCTTTCCTGGCATTCAGTCTCCCATGTTCTTAATGTTCCTGTGCAGACATCAAGGTGTCCAGGTACCAACGTGAAGGTGTATTATCCCTTCTTCTGAGACCAAAATCTAATTTCAATGCTACTATCATTTTTCTGATGAGTAAAAGTGTTCACTCACAGTCCAGAGAGCTTCTCTGTGGAAAAGTAATTGCTGCCTTGAGTTTAGATGTTCTTGAGATATAATATACTTAACATGTGTTTATAGCCTGTATGTTGTGTGTGCATGCATACAAGCTGATGGGCACATAGAATATAGTCCTGTAATCTGTTTGAAGATGGACATGTGTGTAGGTACATGAGTTGCCTAAATTAAACTACCTTTTTAAAAAGGTATTCAGATGACATACTGCCTCCTCTTTTATGAACTACATATGTATTTCATTGCCCAGGTCAGCCACCTCTGCCTTAAGAAATAATTCTGATCAGCGAGGTTTTCCATGGCAGAGAGCTTGCTGCTCCTCTAAATCACTCTTGGGGATGCCTGTGTAGAATTAGGCTGGCAGCAAAAATGCAAACAATACAGTGTATTGACCATATGCTAAAGAGTAGGAACAAGGAAGACTGTACATAAAAGCATTACACTGGTATAAAAATACAGGCCTTAGATGGTAGATTTGAGAGAGGAAAGAGAAAAAAGAATCCAAAATCAAATAGACCGACAGAACTGACTGCATATATGCACAGATCAACAGTGATTGTAAAACCCTTTGTGCAAGGCATAACGTGGGAAAGTTTGAGATTCACCTTCACTCGTTGAAATCTAGCCCCAAATTATCTCCAGTCCCTTTATTTCCTCCCCATAACCACCAGCATCCCTCCCTCAGTAGCTCTTATTCTCCTTTCCCTCTTGGTTTTATTCTTTCCTTGTGATCTCTACCGAAGCTGGCTTTGCTCTTAAACCTCCCTTTGATTTCCCTGCTTCTCTAATTCCTTTCCTTCCCTCTTTGTTTTCATTCCCTTTGCTTGATGCCAGAGCTTGTATTTTCAATTCTTCTCACCCTTGTGATCTCAACTCCTCACTCCCCTCTCAGTGCTCTCCACCTGACTAATCCCCAGTACTGGCTCCTTACCAAAAACACTACTTCCACTTCTGTTCTCATGCTGTCAAACACATCTGGAATAAAATCACTTCCTCAGCTTAAACATAATTCTCTTATCTGAGCTTGTCTAAAGGTTTTTACTTCTCCTCCCAAATGAACTCTTAAGCTGCAGATTGCCTATCATTGGTCTCTACCTTATAGTTCACCCTAAAATTTTCTGCCCTTAGCACTTTCTCCTTCCACGGCAAACCCCCACAATCTTTCCCATCTCCTCCCTCAGCCACTGCCTTATTCAGTGTCTATGCTCCATATGGCTGCAGTTATCTGTAACTAAGGACCCATGACCCACGTAGTGCAGGACAGCTTTGTTGCCCATGTTTATTCCCTTTATGACAGTTGCAGAGCATCATCCAGAATACAGGTTGCCACTGCATACCCAGATCCATATGTAAAGTCCAGTGGACAGAAGATGAGCTCCTTATATAACGTGCAGAGAAGGCACAGGTCATTTCTGTGATGCTTCCTCCTTGTGTAAATCCCCTGCAAGATCTGACTGTGCAGCATCCTTCAACACCATTACTGAATTCTGCTCTTAGTGACTAAATCCAGTGGTCAGAACTGTAAGAACTCTAAGTAACAGAGAAATATGAACACTAACCCAAGAATGATGTTTGAACTTCCTTAGCACTTTCAATAGGTTTAATTAACCATTAAGAAAAATAAAATTTTCTTCATAAATATTCGCATTCATTTATCTTTAGACATTCAGTTTCCATCTGCTTTTCTTTTACAGCAGACATAACAAGAAGACACTTAAAATTTGCTTTTATTAAGAGTATGTAATTGAAACCGCTTCAAAGCAAGAGTTAGGAAAATATAAACTAGACCATGACCATTGACTATAATTTCTTTTGAGTTGAAAGACTTAACTGTTATACATGTCGAATGGACAGTGCTAAACCCTAACAATTGATTTTAATTTTTTTTTTTTAACTCTGATTTGGTTTATCTCAGTTTCCTTGGTTTCTGTAAGTGCTTTCATTCACAAGGTAACAATATTCACGACAACAGGATATATAAAGTTGTTTTCCTAAAAGTACATAATATTTATAGGCATAAGACTTTGGTACTCTGGGTTGTTGCTACTTACCTTTCTTACATCTCCCAATGAAAACAAAAACACTGATCCAGGGAAGAATAATATTTGATCGGGAAGAAAAATACTGAGTGCATTTACATCTGAACGGTGATACAAAGCAATAAATAGTGATTCCATCTGCATCGGCTTCAATGAGGGCTATATTTATTTCCTTTCCTCCAGAAACAACTGTATCTTTAGTCTAATTTTCACAATGTTTATGCCATGTAAATTTTCCATGAGGCTTTTGCCCAGCTTCTATTCTTGTTTTGTACCAATTTATTTTTGAATGTAATTCTGGTTAAAATGGTGGTCTTTGTTTACATTACAGTGGTGGTATTTATTTTAAAATATCACTTATGAACAGAAAAAAAAAAAAAAGGATCCTAGGGAGAGAAAGATTTTTCTGTAAATTTGGAGTTAGTCCAATTTTAGTGGCTATCCATGTTGAAATTAAATTAAATTAGATGTGAAAAATATACTGATTAATGGAGGCTAAGCATGCGGAAACTTTCTTGACCAGGACTCCCTTGCTGCAAACTCCATGCAGCAATCTAATGCTGTTGTTCTAATCATGTTCTAGCACACATACACTTTTATCAGCAAAGTATTGCACCAAAAATCCACTTGGCATATGCATGATGTGTGCATAATCTAGTAAAGGAGCAAGTGCAAAAAGTTGTGGAAAAGAAAGTGGAGCAAAAGTTACAACTCATGGTCTGCACTGGATGATGCTGAACTACCATTAAAGTATGTAATAGTAACTTGCTGGCCTGATCCCTTAGCTTAACTTCTTAATCCTTTGCCTTTGTTTCAGACAAAGGAAACAATTACAGATTGTAATTGCTCCAGATTACATGGTCTCTGGAGCTGAGTGCATCAAAAATACCCTGGTCTTGATTCAGTCAGTTGTTCAAGATAATGCCAAATATAAGCACATAGTCATGAAGAATTCAGTTCAAAGCTTTAGCTCCTTTGTTTATACCACATCTCTGCTGAGTTGGTTATCCCACCAAACTTCCAGTATTACTTATGATATCGGCTGTTTGCTTTTTAGGTCCACCAAACGTGCTAAGGCACATTTTTACCACATTGATATGTCCTCTTATATCAACTCCCAATGATCTGATAAAGCAAAATTCCAAGGGTAAACATCAGTATAGATAAGAACAGAAACTGGAAAAGGAAATAAAATTGGATAGAGGAAAGTAACATGCATAGGACATGACAATGGTCAGTGACAGATTTACCAGAGGGCTTCCTTTTTCTTGCATTACTGCTTCTTCTTGTGGCATGTCCTCTGTGTCACTTGTCTGGGAGGCAGCCATATCCCTGGGCAGCCACTTGTCACTGGAAGTCTTTGCATCCAGCTCAGTAGTCACTGAGTGAGTCACCAATTGCTTTTTAAGCCTAACTAAAACACTTTCAGAGCAAACACTTCTGTAAAATACTTTTTGACTGTATATATCACCTACATTAGTATATGTAAAACTTATCATTAGGAATTTGATTTTTTGTTTGTTTATAGGTGCATTAGAAACCATTTTGTTAGTGAATAAATAAGAAAAAATACAACTGAAGCAATAGTGATATTCCAATCCTTTCAGAACCATAGGTATTTTCAGTGCCCTCTGTATACTTTTTAAGATGACAGCACTAAATATTTTTAATAACATTTTCCAGTAGTCATTTTTTTAACCTTTGTATCACCACACTTGTTACTTTTCTTTAAAGGAAGAAATTACACTTGAATTAGCAACCAATCTCAGAGTTCTACATCCAGGAATGCTGTAAACAGTGCAATAGAGTGACTTGACATTGTAAGTTTCAAAAGTTTAGCCTAATTCAGACTTTACGTTAAATTAGTCATATTTTTCACTTCCTTTATAAATTAAACTGTGTAATGGTCTCCTCCTGGCTACTTCTTTCAAACATCATATGTGATTTTTGTATCTTGGGAGCCACTACTGCTACCATTTGGATAACAGATTCCAAGTCTTTAATTTGAGATATAAAGTTCAATTAAATCTTCACTTTTGAGTTTCAACACCTGGCACCAACTGAATGTTTTTATTAACCTTATTGTCTGCACAAAAGCTTGGAATAATTTTATTTAGAGGATGGCATATGAAGAAGGATAACAAAAGCAGAGCATTCTGAAAGTAGGAAGTCAAGGAAAGGAGCCAGGAGACCTGCTTGGTTAAACAGGAAACTGCTGGGCAAACTCAAGTGGAAAAGGAAAGTTTACACATCATGGAAGGAGGGCTTGGCCACTTGGGAGGAATATAAGGCTGTTGTCAGAGGATGTAGGGAGGCAACTAGGAAAGCTAAGGCCTCATTAGAGTTAAACCTTGCCAGAGGGGTCAAGGACAACAGAAACAGCTTCTTCAAATACATGGCAGATAAAACTAACACCAGAGGCAATGTGGGCCCGCTGATGAATGAGGTGGGTGCCTTGTTGACAGAGGATACAGAGAAGGTAGAGTTACTGAACGCCTTCTTTGTCTCTGTC